>NW_015438390.1:0-69696 GCF_001293395.1 Leptomonas pyrrhocoris
AGCGGGCCCCGACGCAGCATGCGCCGCTGACAGAGGACCAGCTGGCTCGTCGTAAAGAAGGTGCACCGCGGACGGCGGCAGCATAAGCTGGGCGGCGACGCGTGAAGTGCCCGAGTAAGAAGCGCGATGAGCTCCGCCGGGCACGGGACCCTGTAGTCGCGTACGAATTGGCCTTGGAGATGGTCTCGATGCACGCAGCACTCGCAGCACACGGGGCACAGGGCCGGGTCGGCGGCTCTCCTTGTAAAGTAAACGCAAGGCGGCGGCTCAGAGGAGGCAGCGGCAGCGGAGGTGGCACGTTCGCCTACTGCACGCGCTGTGCGACACGCCACCAGCATTCAACGTCGTCGTCGTCGTGGGTCGGTCAGTCAAGAAGACCACAGTGCCGTGAAAGGCACCAACGAAAGTGAGTCGGTGCAGTTCCCTGCTGCCGCGTGGGACGAGCTTCACCAACTTTGGGAGTCGCCACGTTTAGGCGAAGGAGGTTCTGTCGCAGCGGGCGCGGCGTGGGGATCCCGCTTTGCGGTACGTCGTGGAGTCCTCGGAGGCCGCTCACGAGGCGCAGCCCAATGAAGTGCTTCCCGCTGCGTCGCCGCGGTTCGGAGGAGCGTCGACCTCCGCCGGTTCGCGTCCTTCCCACGCGGGGTGGTGGGCCCTGACGGCCATTCCTGCCATACACGGTTGTGCGGGAAGCACCAGGCGTGTGGGGTTGCCCTCGCACACTTCAGCAAGTCCGCCATTGACTGTAGTCCAAGTTGGGTAGCTGTCAGGCTGTCAAAGATGCTGCATTGGCCGTCGAACGCAGCTCCATCATTCGGCCTCTCTCAACCTCTCCTTGCGGTGTGCCAGCGCATCGCTGCAGGTATTGACAACTACGAGCACCAGCAGCAGTCCCCACCGACTCACCCACCTCAGCGAGTATGCGGCAGCTCCCTCTTCTTCCTCGTCCGCGCAGTCGCTTTGACTGGAGAAGCTAGTTGGATTTTGCCCAACTGCGCGCAGCTCGCCACCCTCACCGATTGGAATGGTGTGAGTGTCTTTACGCTCATCTTCTCTTGCGTACGTACAGCAGTCATCGTGTCGAATTCGCGGAAGATCGAGGCACGAGAAATACACCTCAGTATTTGCACAAGGGAATCAGCGTTCAGACACGACGGCGCCGCACGCACGTTGCCTTGAGAGGTGTGAGACAGAGCTGCATTTGCGCGTGTCAAGTGACCAACAACATCTTTGGTCCAAAAAGGTGCAGCGTTCTAGAGAAGGGAAGAGTGACGAGCAGTCTTGTTTGACCACATCGGCTCTTCACCGTATTTCCTTCGTAGGCAAAGCAACACAGCATGGTTGAGGCAGAGGTAAGAGGACGGAAGAAGAGACGCCGCAGTCAGTAAAGGCAGGTCGCGGAAAAGGAAAATGACACGAAGAAGAGTGAGTCTCCGCAGAGAAAAGGAGAGCAGGCAAAGATGCCCCGGCCAGAAAGCAAAACCCCGCGCTGTCCAAGATCGTCCGCACGGGAAGCTTGTATGGGCACTGGCGAAATTGAAACGAAGCCGCTCTTCCTCAAGACAGCGGCCATCAGCTGCAGTTGGGCAACGCGATAGAACACAGAGAGAGCGACCCCTGTCAACAGGGCAGTAAACAGCAGCGCTATCTGGAGTTACTTTGAAGCACCTGGCGGACCAGCTTTTACGTGCCAACAGTACAGCGCTTGTCGCGTTCTGGCCAGACAATTCGATTGAGCTCGTCTGGAAAAGCTTCGGTTCTCTCTTTGAGGTGTTTGCGCTTTCCGCGTGGCCCACTCGGGTCACCGACGGAGCAATAAACGAAAGCAAAGACACATCGCTTTAACAACGAGAGAGAAAAAAGAGAACATATTTATATTGATGTGCCTTGAAACATAAGCAAAGATGCGATCCTGCTAAATGACGAAGCGACATTCGTTGGACGCTGAAAAGAAGAAGATTTTTAAGAAGAGAAAGAGAAAGATTTCGCTTGAAGAGCATGTGCGATTTAAACTTGTTTTGAAATGGTTGAAAAGAAAAAAAAATGAAAAGCCTTGCGAGAAGGCTTCATTAGTGCTTCTTAACGATAATAGTATTCGGTGGTCCTAAAAGTATCCACTTTCTGCAGTAGGAAGACGGGGAAAAAACAGAACAGGAAACAAGAAAAATGCAAGGGTTTGGCCAAATGAAACAACTGAAAGAGTTATTTGCGTCGTTTGAATACGGCGACCCAAGGGAAGGAGAAAATATATCAATTCTTTACGTAGTGCGATAAAGAAGGGTCTTAAAACAAGTGCAGCGACTCTAATCTGCTGATGGCGTCCGTTCAAGTATCTGTGAATGAATCTCAAAAAGGAGTAAGCTTCATCAGTGAAGCGGCGCGCACAGAGAACGTCGTTGCTGCCCACAGCCAGTACGATCACTCTCACCACGATCCTTCACAGGCTGAGGACATCAGAGAAGAGAGTCGGTGGTCAGAAAGCATCCGAACAAATTATGGTAAGATTAAAAAGAACAACAAGCATAGAAAGCAACGAATCAAAAAAAAAGGAGTTGCAACCCGACAACTAAATTGCGCGGCCTGCTGTCCATCGTAGCCGATCCTGTTCAAGGCTGACCGTGTTTTCCGTCCTTGCAGGAAAGCAAAACACAGCGCGATAACGCTTAAAGATGATGTTGATGTGCATAGGCAGAAGAATCGGAAACGAATAAACAATAAAAATATTTTTACCACTCCGCTTTCCGGCAACGGCAGACAGGGAAACGTGCATGAGATCTGTTGGGAGGTGCAGAAGCAAAGAAGTCGCACGCTGAACGTCCGACGCACAGCGTTATTTGTAACCTTCAGTCGACCGAGGGGGGCATCGAAAAATCGGTGACACTCGTTGACTTCAGGCTTAACTTCTCAAACCGTCGTGCTGCGCGCAGCACGAAGTTGTTTCTTACATCACAGCGACAAAGGGATAGGTTCATGAGGACTGGTACACAGGCGGCGAGCGGAGTGATGTCTGCCACCTCGGTTCTGGAAAGGTCCAGCTCCTCCAGTTGTCCGAATTGCCAAGTGATCTTCGTTGGAGAAACCCATCGTGAGTCACTGCACTCGTATGCGAAGTATCTGCCCTCTCACAGCGCTTCTTCATGTGAAGCATGTCACGCACGTTGGCGCTGTCTCCTCTTTCGGCGCAGTCTCGTGACGGCTGCCCGGGCCGCTTCCACAGCCCTCGGGGCGGTTGCGGTTTCCGGTTCACGGAGGTCGCCTCGCGCGTTGCACCCGTTCATCTTTACCTCCGTCAGCTGTGCCAGCTGGGACAACGTTGCAAGCGGGTCTGCCACAGAAGTGTCAGAAATGTCGATCCACGTAAGTCGCTGTAAATCTTTGACCGGGCTGAGGTCGGTGAGTCGGTGGCAGCCGCTCACGTCGAGGTGCTCAAGGGAACTGCAAGAACGGAGATCAGTAAGATCTGAAAACCTCGTATAAGACACAGTGAGCTCACGCAGCGTTAAAGCAGAAGGTGTAGTCTCAATGTATTCGAACAGAGGGCACTCTGAGATGCGCACCACACCAAGCTGCTGAGAGTTGTCGTTTGCCGCTGCGATGTTCCGCTCGCCTCGCAGCAAAGAAAGTCCTCTGAATTCTGGACAGCGTCTGAACTCTATATGATAGAGATGCGGGCAGTCTTCGATGCCCCACGCACCGACCACGCCGCAGTCTTCCACGATGAGGTGCGTGAGTGACCGCAAGCACTCCACGCCTGATAGCGACCACAGTTGGGCGCAGCCCTTCAAGTTCAGCTCGTGTACACTGCTGAATTCGCTAAATAGCAGGTCCAGCGTGACACACCAGGTACCCTGTATCGTAAGTGATAGAACGGTTTCCCTGCCTCGAACAGCGTCGAATTCCTTCTGAGACGTGCAGGCGACGATCCGGCTGGAAATGCCGCCAGCATTCTGCATGTCCACTGGATTGCGAGAAAGATACTCCTTCAAGTTCTTCAGCTCGTATATAAGGCGTGTCAAGTGCAGCCGGTGGGGGTCCGTTTGCATGAAACGGTCGGCAAACTGTGGAATGACGGTAAGCAGTGGCGGCGGAAAAAGCTCCTCGAGAAGTTCATGTGCTTTGGCTAAAAGAAACGGTTTCACGTATTCGTTGACACGCTTGCTGAGCTCCACGTCTTCCTCTGTGTTTCGTAGGTGCATGCAGAAACTGCATTGCGTTTTGCCGTCTTCCTGAAGTTTCTGTGAACAGCTGCGGCAGATCCGGTGCTGGCAGGCGGTGTTCACTGCACAAGAAAGAGGTCCGTAGCATACGAGGCACCGAAACTCATCCGGCAGCGAATCACCGTTGTCCTCTTCAAACTCAATGTAATCTGGAAGCATCATCGCTGCGTGATGTGAGAGCGTTTCGTTGCTGTTAGCCTTTGTTAGCTTTGGGAAAGGAAACGAGAAAGCGTAGTAGAGAAAAACACCTTAAAAAGGTGCTGCTTAAGAGAAGGCTTTGTGATGCTTCCGTTTACGAAAAAGTGTTAGACAGAAGAATAGAAGAATCGAGAGGTGCAAAGAGTCCGAGAGAGATGCATTAGCTGAGACATGATTCCACGCTCCATACTCGCGATGAACTTCCAACATATTATCTATTCACCCCGCGCAGCGTCCCGCTGCCAAACTTACTCCCTACAAGGTCAGGGGACGATGGTGCACTGGACTTGGCGATTTCCTCTTTTTCCATTTTTTCTAATAGGTAGCACTACTAACGAAGTGGCAAACAAGGGTAGTTGAATTGGTTAAACCCAAGGATCCTTGTCGTGGTGGGCAACCACGGGGGTCGGTAGGTCGAAAAGAAGAACACTCAAGAGTTGTGTGAGAACTTTGATTCTGCAAGTCCCAAAGATAAGACGAAGGAGAAGAGCGAGGGAGAGTAGTAGAGGTAGAAAACATGTCATCAGCAAATGTCGGAGCCATTGTTCCTCATCCTCCTCGTATCATTCTTACTCTTTGCATAATACCATTCCTTTCGTAAACTATCAAAAAAATGCGTAGCTGTCGCACAGTTCTCTTCGGATTTCCGATAAGCCTGACCGCAGGTGCAATAGATGCTCCGTGTTGGTTCCTCAATCGTGAATAAACCTCTTCCTCATTGAGGCTTTCTTGGAGGCCTGTGTTGCTTCCTGATTCATACAGCCAGCAACTTCTATAACCTCGAGGCAAAGCTCAGTCGCCAAAAAGGGATCGACAATGCTGACGAAAGGGTTGCCTCGTTTGGTCTCTCAGGGAGAAGTTGCTTAGGACAGCGCGGTGACGCCTACAAGATTGAGGCAGCCATCACATCCATTGCTCATAAGACAGACGCCGTGGACTGTGGAGCTGCAAGACTCTACACTTGTGTGCACCGAAGACACACGCGCCGTAGCTTTGTAGCGCTGGAGAGTGCGGAATGGTCGCGGAGCTTTAGGCACCTACGTACTTCTAGCGCATCCAGCCGGGCAGTCGCACCGCACAGTACGTCGAGGGACTCTACATGACAGTGTCTAATCAACAACGTTCTAACTTGCTTGGTTGCCGTGAGAGGCGAGAAATCTTCGGCAGATGTGCAGGCACTGATGTTGCGGAAAAGCAGAGGTGAAGCCACGTTTTCAGCGCCTCGAGTCTTCGTATAGACGTAAAGGCAATGTCGAGCCGCTGAAGTCGCGTGGCTCAAGAGAGAAGGGGGAAAAATGTGATTTTATTGTACCCAGTACACTCCAAGAACGAAAACACAAAGCATGTGAGGAGAGGGGGGGGGTGAAGCCTCGTTTCACTCGAAAGGGCCCGTTCTCTGGAGGTATCCCGGAAAGCACGTGTGGTGCTGGTTTTCAGCAAACGCAAACTCTTTTGCTTGTGCACAGAACACGTGCTGTTGCTGTTAGCGTTCAACTTTTAGTTTCACGGTACAAAGAATAATGCAAAACGGTTTAGTTGTTCTGTCGCAGGCTTTTGTTCTGAGCGTTTTTTCGTCACCACATCTGCCCTCTTCACTCCACCTTTGAGGTGTACAGGTTTTCCTGCTAGTGAATCGAGCACTCATACCACCGCACCAATGTGGTACACTGTCGGTTCTTTGGCGAACCTCTCTCAATCACTTTCCAACGTGTTAACACCCTCTCCTCTTGTTAACTCATTTTCCTTCGGGCTCTCAAAACCGAATGATTATATGCAAATTGGCCAGACACTTCGATATAAGGAAAAATGTCCAACCGTGGTGGCGACAAGAGGCACTTGGTGCCGCTGCAAGAATTTCTCAAGTTTGTCTGTGAGGCGAGAGGAGCGAGGACAGCACGGTTTCCGAAAAGGATTAATGGAACATCGATACTCCAGGGACAAACTCGGAACACTGAAGTCAAACGAGAGTCGTCATCATCGTCGGATAACGCAGTTGAACCCGCGAGGAGCGCCAGTCACGATAACTCACTCACGGTGTCTCAAGACGTGAAGGTAACGACCACAAACACCGTAGCGCATCGAAAGCGACAGCATTCGCCTGAAAGCACCGCCGAAGCGTTGGCAAACACTCCAAGTGCCCCAGTGGAATGCGAAGTTATCGAAAAAACTCCAGGCAAAGGGTGCTTTATCTCCAAATACGTCGACTTTCCTCTAAGCGATCTTGGTCTGGAACTTCTCTTTGACCTATCGCGTCAAAGACTTACATCAGAAGTGGCCACGAAACTTCAAGGGACGCACTGCTGCCACCTGCTTCTCGGCACATCGATGATCGTCACCGGCAATATCGTTGATGTAAGCATCAAAGAAGAAACGGTGATGGTTTCTCCTGATCGCGGGCTGCGTGTGGGCATCGAATGGGTTTCTCTCAAGCGTGTCTTTCAGGTTCCAGAGAACTTTGAAGTGGTGAAGGAGGAGGCAGCGCAAAGGATTGAGCGAATTATGGAAGCCGCGCGCAGAGGTGAGAAAACTCCGAAAACTTCACCCATCAAATTGGTTAAAAAGCCAACCGCAGCTCCTTTTCCAGCTTCACCAGAGAAACCTAAAGAGTAGCAGAAATTGGGTTGAACTAGTTTTGGCGAGTTGCCGACGTTCCTTCGAGCTGGTCTTGTCATAAACTCGCGTTTCTTTACCTATCAGTTTTCTTTTCTTCCTCTTCTTTTTCAATTTGAAAAGCCGTTCATTCAAGTTGGCTCATATGAATGTCTTTTTATTCCTTTTTTTTCTCGATCTGTTGAAGCCGGTTAGGTGCGCTCCTCTGTTTTCTGGTGGGAAATATTCTCTTTTAGTGCTTTTCATTACTTTTCCTTTTTTTTTACTGGTGAAACGATCAGACTCGAGATCGCTGCAGCAGAAACAAAGCATGAGGTGTGTACTTGCGAATATATGTGGCTCCTATGTGCACCCTCTTATTATTTTCGTACTTCAGATCGAACAGAAAATTAAAGAATCCTGTTCACGCACTCGCTCCACGTGCGAAAGAGAAAAAGTTGCCGCAGATTTGCGTTGTGTTTTCTGCGCTTCGTCGAGTTCTCTTACTGTGTATTAAATGAAAAAGAAATTAGTTGTTTACGCCTCTGTTTCTTTTGAACATCTGGAGCAGATGGGAGGATTCTTTGTTATCCGGGTGGGTAACGCTTAGATTAGCGGATCAGAATGAGGTACTGCTCCTTTTTCTCTCTCCATCTACTAAACTTATTGTTCTTCTTCAATTCTAATCATTTACCTAATTGCAAATGTGACTCCTAATCTTCAAATACCGGTAGCTTTACTGGCGCACCCTTGTTCTATCCCGCATAGTGCGATACTTTTGTTTTTCTACTATTCCATTCACTGAAAAGTAGCGGAACGTTCAAGTGATACACTAGGCTCTGCTTGTTTTCCCCCTAAAAGACTCAGCCGTTACTATCACTATTTCAGCGTGGCGGTCAAACCACTTTCTTTCATTGTTGTATTGCTCGGGTATTTTCTGATTGAGCTTTACGTTGTCGCCTGCACTTGAAAATGAAAAACATAGCCGTTGACCCACCTTACCACGCACTCCTTCTGGAAGGTGTGAATCCTGCTGCGAAGGAACTGCTCGAGTCCAAGGGCTGCGTCGTAGAGGCCTTGCCGAGTGCTTTGGATCGCGATGTTCTTCTCGAGAAGATTGCAAATGTTCATTTCCTTGGTATCCGCAGCAAGACGAAGGTGACGAAGGAAATTTTGGACGCTGCGCCGAAGCTGCTCGCCATTGGTTGCTTCTGCATCGGCACGAATCAGGTGGACCTTGATTACGCCAACAAGCGTGGTGTCGCCGTGTTTAATTCGCCTTTCGCAAACACACGCAGTGTTGCTGAGCTTGTGATTGGAGAGATCATTTCGCTGTCGCGCAAGATGACGCAGCGCAGCGAGGAAGTTCACCGTGGCATCTGGAACAAAACCCACGTTGGGTGTTACGAGGTTCGCGGAAAAACGCTTGGTATTGTGGGATACGGCCACATAGGTTCTCAGGTTGGCGTCCTTGCAGAGGCGCTTGGCATGAACGTCATTTTCTACGACGTGGTTCCAACACTCGTCATCGGGAATGCTACAAAATTTTCTCACATTAACGATTTGTTGACGGTTTCCGATTTTATCACCATCCATGTGCCAGAGACGGAGATTACCAAAGGCATGTTAGGAGAGGAAGAGATTCGACTGATGAAGCAGGGATCTTATCTCATTAATGCCAGTCGGGGCTCCGTGGTGGACCTTGAGGCGCTGGCGCGAGCATTGCGCGACGGACACCTGTGCGGCGCTGCCGTCGATGTCTTCCCCGAGGAACCCGGCTCCAACAAGGAGCTGCACAAGACCCCATTACAGGGTATCTCGAATGTGATCCTTACTCCGCACATCGGTGGATCCACGTGCGAGGCGCAGGCCGCAATTGGTATGGAGGTCGGCTCGGCACTTGCACAATTCGTCACAAGTGGGACGACGGTGGGTGCGGTAAACTTTCCTCAGCTTGTCCCGCCACCGGTGGACAAGTCGAACTTTCGCATCACAAATGTGCACCTCAACGTGCCTGGTGCATTAAAAGATATTAACAAGATCGCGGTAGATCTGGATTGTAACATTGGCATGCAGTTTCTGTCGACTTACAAAGCCATCGGATATCTTATCATGGACGTTGATAAGGATGTTGCGGCGGAGTTGCGCACACGTATTGCTTCGCTTGATTGCAGCATGAGGACCCTGATTATTCGTTAAAAGAAAAGAAAGCAACGTAGCTTTTGACATGTTTTCGTGTGACGCAATTCACTCTTGCGCTCATCCAAATGTGTCTAATACTCGTCTATCAGACGGGCAGGGGATTGAACTTTTTTTTACCACAGCATTATTTGTGTGACACACGCTTGATTTAACCTGTAGATGAAGCTTCGTAGTAGATTGGTATTCTGGTATTGCCACATGATTCTTGTGCTTTCATATGTTGATATACGGTTTGAGTTCTGGATCGTCACTTGCACACACACACACACACAAAAAGAGCTGAATCAACAGGAACTTATGTTTTGTTTTGTACGACTTTGTCTCCGAAGTCTCCACGCTATCACATTTTTGTTGTTTGTGCATATGGAGCATCACTGTACTTTTGAACAAGAGCACTAATGCACTTTCTGCGTTCGCTCTCTGCTCGCGCTACTGAGAATTTTTCTTTAACATTTTCAAAATGGAGCTCTTTCCTTTATTATCGTTACGATTATCATTTATCTATCTTCATTGATATAGGTCGTGTATGTTCATCTTCGAGACTCTGTAGACAAAAGGCGGCATTTTTACACTTTCTTCTTTCGAGTCCCCGGCATAACGTATCTGTACAACAGCAGACAGAGTGAAGCACCTGCCCTTTCTAAGGTATTTCCATTTCAAGACCAGGCCATCATGGGAGAAGTGGCAAACTAACAGAAGAAGAGACAAAGCAATAAATCTTTTTTCCTATGGGTCACGCGTCAGCAACAGAAGTGTTCAATATCTCGGAGTTATGCCTAGTCGACCTTCTAGCTCTTCTTTTTTTTTTCGGAACTGCGCGCTGTTCGAAATGCGAAGCTGTTGCTAGGTAGATAAAAAGGAAACACCTTCCAATAGGTACGCTTTGTTTGGGTTTCACTTTCGTCTTTGCAAAAACTATTTCTTCCCTTCCCTCTCTTTATTACTGAATTGCAAAACAGCCGGTTTTGGATAACGGCGTGGTGAGAGAAGTGAATCTACATTTTCAAGGTCTTCTTCTTTTTGCATAAGGCAACGATGCCACCAGCGCAGAAGCCAATTCTCTTCACCCCGGGTCCGCTGATGACCTCTGAGACGGTAAAGGAAGCCATGATGACAGACTATGGCAGTCGGGACCGCCGTTTCATGGATGCCGTGAAGTTTATTCGCGAGGAGGTCATCTCCATTGCTGAACTCGATCCCAAGGAGTGGGTTTGCATTCTGCAGCAGGGAGCTGGCACGATGGGTATTGAGGCCGCCATCTCGACTATCTTCCCTCGAAAGGGAGGCAAATATCTCCTTATTAATTCTGGCAAGTACTCGGAGAAGCAGGCAGCCATTGTGAAGCGGCTAGGATGCTCAATGGTGATGCTGAAGCTGCGTGAAGGCGAAGAATTGCAGATGAGCGCACTGGAGTCGATTCTCCGCGAGAACCCGGACATCACCACTGTCGGATTCGTGCAGCACGAGACCAGTACGGGGATGGTTTACCCAGCGGAGAAGATTGCCGCCACGGTGCACCGCATTGTTCCGGCTGCCAAAATTATTGTGGATGGAGTGAGTGCGTTCGGCGGCATTCCCTTCAGCGTTGCGAAGGCATGTGACATCCTCGTGACCACGCCGAACAAGTGCCTGCACAGTGTCCCGGGCATTTCCATAATCCTCGCGCGCCGGTCGGTCATCATGGCCGCTAAAGGGTGCTCCCGCAGCGCGACGCTGGACCTCGCGATGGAGCTCGTCGCGTTTGATAAAAGCGGGCAGTTTGCTATCACGCCTCCGGTGCACGTGGTGATGGCGCTCCAGCAGGCCCTCATTGAGTACAAGCGCGAAGGCGGCTTGGCGGGGCGTCAGAAGTCGTACCACGCCAAGTCACTGCTCGTGCGCAAGGCAGTCAAAGAGATGGGCTTCACTCTCTTCCTCGATGAGACGAAGCCCAGCTACGCCGACATTGTCGTGTGCGTGAACATGCCGACGGACCCTCGCTGGAACTTTAAGAAGTTCTACACGTACCTCAACGACCGCGGCCTTGTGATTTACCCCGGCAAGGCATCTCACGCGGAAACGTTTCGCTTTGGCATTATCGGCCACACGTCGCTGGAGGACTGCGACCGCTTGATGAAGTGCGCAAAGGAAGCCTTGAAGTCTATGGGAATTGACCGCCTTGAGCAAAAGAGTAAGCTGTAGGCAGGTCCGTTAATTCTGTGGTTCTCATCCTATTACTCTCATTGAAACGCGTCAAAAAAGGAGGGCGCATTGGCGTCCTGTAACTCCGCTATTCGGTTTCAGCGTCCTTCAAAGGTTTTTTAAGGAAAGGGGTAAGTGTCGCTGAGTTTCTTTCTTTTTTTTTTGACGTTTATTTTTCCAGTGCTATCTGAAACCACTTGTTGTTCCTATCGTCAACAAATCGCGCCTCCTTGAAGACGGGAGAGTGACACATTGATTTGCGTGTTCACCTTTTTGTTCGTTTGAATCGTGATCATAACACTCAAAGCTGCACAAATGAAAAGCTTCTTTCCCGGTCATTTGTGCTGGAGACGTTGCGGACAGCAGATGAACTTTCTCGCTCTAAGTTCACGTGCTTCATCGAACACGTTTTGTAACATTTGTCGTTTTGCACTTTGTCTGCACTGCGAACGCAAGAGATCGCGTTGTTTTCAGTGAAGTGAATTCGGTGGTTGTCAGGCGTAGAGTGCAATAAATATGTCACAGGTTTGTTTTTTCTTTCTTTCCTTCTTGTCTGCGAACGTGCACGCTTCTCCCCTTTTCCCTTTCGTCTTCCTCTACAACTCAACTCTCCTCTAAAGTCTGTCCCCGACTCCTTCGCCACGCTAGGAGGGACTTGAGTCCGTACTGGGCACTCCCTCTGCACGCCTGCCCATTCCTAATTTCGTCTTGCAGCGGTTGAGCGAGGCACCGGCAACGCCTGTCGGGAGTCACGCGTTGACGCCTGTGTAACGCTTCTTTTCGGGGTTTTTAATGGGGAGACGGCTTAGAGGGGTGTAGGGGTTTCGGGGAAAGCGCAAACGGTGCAGCCCCTCCCTCTTTTTGTTTGTCTTTTTGTTTTTGGTCGACGCTTCTGTCAGCACACGCGGAGACACACACGTACATACGCACGTAGCTAAACTAGCTGCTGCAAAAAGCAGAAGACAAACAACTGAAACTGCGCACCGTGATGAAGAAGGCACGATATCTTGTTAGTCAAAAGAAGCTGCGGACGGTGGACAAGGATGTTCCGCGCGGCGGGATTGATCTAGACCTGACGGAGATCCACCCTGGCATCGTGTGCATGGGCTATCCCGCAAACGGCGTGGAGGCGCTCTACCGCAACAAGTATGAGGACGTCCTGCGGTATCTGGACTACAAGTACAAGACGGAGTACATGGTGTACAATCTCTGTCGGGAGTGTGCCTACCAGTACGGCTCAGACAAATTCCACGGACGGGTGCGATGTTTTCCGTTTTTCGATCACGCGGCGGCACCACTGCAACTGATGCCCGCCTTTGTGAAGGACGTGAAGGAATACTTAGCCGAGCACCCACACGGAGCTGCGGTGATTCATTGCAAAGCCGGCAAAGGTCGTACCGGCGTGATGGCATGCTGCCTCCTTCTCGCGCTCGACCCCGCGTTTCTGCAATCTGCTGACACAGTTATGCGGTACTACGGAGAGAAGCGCACCAAGGACGGGAATGGACTGACGGTGCCCAGCCAGCGGCGCTCGGTGGAATACTACGCACGTCTGCTGGCGGATTACAACGGCGAGGTCCCTGCGACGCTGCCGACGATTGCGATCACGCGCATTAGATTTGTAGCGATGCCCAAGAAATGGTCGCTGCACACACTGACACTGCTGGTGAACAACAAGGAAGTGCCGCACTACGCCGCTAACGTGCGGGAGTCGAGCAAAGGTCTCCACGTGGATCGCACGTACACCATCACGGAGAACGGGGTGGAATGCGGCGTGCTGACGTTGATGTGCGAGGGCGAGCGGCGGCTGCGGCAGCTCAGCGGCGATCTGCGTTTTGAGTTCTACGGCTCCAACAACTCGCTCATCGGTGTGCTGTCCATCAACACTCTTTTTATGGAGAAGACGTACAGCGGCAGAGAGGTGGATAAGCTGTCGAAGAAGTGCAGCGACAAGTGCTGCATCGAATTTGACTTCACTTTTTCACAGGAATAAGACGATGTGGCAAGCACACACGTATGTGTGCCTGTGGGTTTGTTGGTGTATTGTTGTGTCAGAGTTTCTTCTCTTTCTCGGCCCTCTACTTCCTTTATTATTATTATTATTGAGTGCTTATCAGTGTTGAATGACACTTTCATTTTCTTGCCTCCAACTTATCACTGTGGCAGTAGTAGTGGGAAGGGTGCGTTTGCGCGTGCTTTGTGAACTTGATATCGAGCTTGTGAAGGAGCACTCAGCTTTGGGCAAGGTCGTCTTTCGTCTGCTGTAGCAGGGGTCTTTCCCTCCTTTGTGGTGATTGTGCTACTGTTATGTGATTTCATCTTATACGTGCCTCTGCCTTTTTCGTGCTTGGTGCGTTGCGGCCGTCTCGGTGCGAGACACCACACGTCGGTTTTGCTGTCGGTTTCACGGTGTTGTCTTTTTTCTTTTACCTCTCCTGTATAGTCCTTTCTGCAGCACTCTCGATGATCTGCGAAGTCTCGAAACGAAAAATGGTGAACAATAGCCCCTAAAAAGGCATATGTTCTGCTAATGCGAGCCGGAGGAGAAACTGAATGGAGAAATGATTGACGTTCAAACACGTGCAAAGGGAGAACATGCCTAGGTGCATGCGGAACCGAGGTTTGCATAGGATCCAGATTTCCCAACAGCACGTCGCAGCTGTTTGAGCGATGAAAGTGATCTTGCAAACGGGAAGTGGATATGATCAAGTAAACTATAGTGTTTCCCTCTCTCTCTCTCTCTCTCTCGGTGCTCCACGTTGCCTTGCTTTCTGGTGCATCTCACCGACACTTACATGCTTTTCTTTTCTTTTTTCGAATGAGCCGTGCATCGTCGTCAACAACAACGACAGAAAAGGAGTGGTTCGCTGGCGACGGTTTCAGAGAGAGAAACTCCTCCTTAAAGAAACAAAGAAGACACCCGTTCTAGTCACCATTTGCCAGGGTGGATGAAAACGACGAACACCGCTGCCCAGATGATCGCCCAGCCATCGCGCTCCCTTCTCACTGCAGCCGTCCTCGCCGTCCTCCTCTACCTTCTCGTGCGGCACTTCTTCCACGCCCCAGACGACGCCAGAAAGCCCAGGCAAATCAAAAAAGGCGGCCAAAATGTGAGCGACAGCAGCGCGGATAAGCTAAACCATCGAAAACCCTATAAAGGCACCGCCCCACAGAAAATCGATGTCTTCACACAACAGGTGTGCGCTGCGTTTCCTGACGTGTCAGCTGAAGCTGCGCGGCGCCTTTTTCCTCGCAAGTTCGAAGTGCACGGACACGTCGTTGTTGTGCGTCTCAACGAGGGCACGACAGAGGCGGAGCTGCAGCCGCTGGCTTCGTATTTCGCCGCCGCCTTTTTTCCTGTGCTGGTGGACGTCGTCCTGTTGGATGTGGAGGGCATTGTGGGCGAGCTGCGCCAGCCGTCGCTGCACATTCTTTACCAGTCCGCGACGGCGCTGACAGACTACGCCGCCTCGCTGCGTCGCACCCTGCGGCGCCGCTGGGGCGATGCCCGCAAAGTCGCGCTGCCGGTCCGCAGTGTGTCTGCGACGGAGCTGGAGACCATCCTCACCAAGTGGACCACCTCCCCCACCTACACCACGCACGTTGAGAACGGAGTGCTGTTCAGCCTCGACGTGTCGCGGGTGATGTTCAGCAGCGGCAACACCACAGAGCGAATGCACTTTGCCACCGTGGACGCGGCGGGCGAGACAGTCGTCGATATGTTCTGCGGCATCGGCTACTTTACGTTGCCCCTCGCAATGAACGGCAAGGTGAGGGCGATTTACGCCCTAGAGAAGAATCCAGATAGTGTAGATTTTATTAAAGTCAATGCGGTGTTGAATAGGGTGGATCACGTGCTTTACCCGATTTGCGGCGATAATCGTGTGGTGGGCGATGAGGCGGTGGGCAAGTGCGATCGGGTACTGATGGGCTACATTCCCACCTGTAAGTCATTTCTGCCACGCGCGCTGTCGTTCTTGAAGCGGAACGAGGCTGGCCGAAGCGTGGGCGCGATTCACTACCACTTTCTCGCCGATAAGCCGCAAGCCGCGCAGGAGGCGATGCGGGACGTGCGAGAGGAGCTGGGGGCGGAGGTGGCGGCCGCCGTCAGCCTTGCTGATCTGCGCTGCGTCAAGTCGTACGCGCCGAAGCGCTTCCACTATGTGGCGGATCTCGTGTTCAGTTAAGAAAGGAAAAAAACATTTGTGCTGCTGTAGTGCATCCCTTCTGATTCTCTATCTTCTTTGTTCTCACGCTTCTTTCTGGTGCTGTGGGGCTCCGCTAATAATAAAAATGAAACCAAAAATTAACCACTGGCCTTGTTGTCTTTGTTGGGCATTCCAAATACGCCGCTAAACGTCGACCCCAGCGATGAAGGAATGCAGCAACATTCGCTTTTCAGAAACCTGGAGTTTGAGATGTGCGTCGCATCAGCTACGATTCCGCAATGCGTAGCACAACACAAAACGCATTCCTTCTTGTGCGTGCCCGTCCAAGTTCGCTGTGCTGACTGCGTCAGATGTTTTCCCTCTTTTTTTAGGTTTTCAAGGCGGGCGCCAGGGAAAATTCGCCGGGAGATGCATCGAAAGCTTCATGTTGTATACTTTCCCTTTCTCTTCTCTCTCCTCCAGTCGACCTCTCTCCAGGAAGGGCTGTTTTCTTTTTTCCCACCGTCACACCATACCCAAATTATACTCCCCACAAATCATGCTCACGACAAACACTCCGCAGTCCATTTCTGAGGACATCTGGACCCGGCTGGGACAGGCTCTTGCCGATGGAGGTAAGACACACGCTTAGCCAAGAAAGAAACCGTTACCACACTACGTACGTGGTGGAACAAGACCGAGCTCGGCGTAATGATACGCCCCGTGCTTCTGCCTTCATGATGGGGCGCGGCTTGTGAGAACATCGCCCCGACGCGACTAACGGTGGTCCATGCGGGGGACTAACAAATGCACTCCACCTCGAAGAGGGAAGTCTCCATCCGTCTTCCTGTGTTTGCAGTGATGGCCGCATATAATCAGCGGCGCTGACCTTAATGTATTTTTCGTAAAGGGCAGCGCTGTAGGTCACTCGCTTGAGCCGCAGGATTCACCACTGATAATTGACGCCAAATATTAATTCTAGCATAGAATAGTAATCGATCATTGGTATGTCAAGGCCAGTGGCGGCAAAAAATGTGTGCCAGACGAAAAGTGCGAAATGTGTTATGGCCATGTCCCAACGGGGGCGGAGATGCGGTGCACTTGCGGACAAACTTATCTGTGAGACCTACGGTCTGGTTTGCGCGTCCGTTGCACATACCTCAGCAGCTGGGAATCGTAACCTGCAATTCGTACATAACGTGCCGCTCGAAAGGGGTCTAGCCGCGCTGTTTCTTTGGAACTGCAGCCCAATCGAGAATAACTTCTCCGTTCGGTTGAAGGAAGAAGGTCCTGCGGCACAAAGGACGCACTTCAGCCCAGCGGGTCGCCTTTGCCGCGGAGGAGGCTGTTGGCGTTGCGCGTTGCCAGAAGAATGGATGCGTCGTTCAGGGTCGCAACAGGGAGGCCGGGGGCGGGTGCGTTTCATTTGGCGCCCCCGCGGCCTCCTGTTTTTTCCCCGCGAATAGCAGCTCTCTGTCTTGTGGCCGTAGCGCTTGCAGTACGAGCAGTACATGCCGGCGTCGGAATTGCGGGGGCGTTGCGCCGGGGAGGTCGAGCGGGATCGGGGGCCGGCCTGTGTTCCTCGCCTTTTTGGCGCGTCCTTCGGGTGCTTGGAGAGGGGCTTGCTTTTGGCGACGGCCGCCAGGAGAACGTCGTCCGGATCTTCCTCGACATCCACCAGCATCTGGACAGACTTGACGTCGAGCGAGGGGTCGTGCAGCTTCATCCCTGTGAGGCGAAGCTGGTGCAGAAGCGACTGCCCCAGATCCGCGCAACTCATCCGTGGAGCAGCGCTGCTTCGCTATTTCCATGGTCCACATGCGGAGCTGCTCGTACATCCGTATCGATACCGGGTCTGTCGTGGCGGGGCCGGTCATGTATTTGCTGCGTAACTCGAGCAGCGAAAGAGGTGCATTGCGGGGAGTAAGGTACGGAAGCCACGTGTTGACCTTGTGCATCTTCACAGTGGTGGGAAAGTCCGGCTCTTCGAGGTCATCGTCCGAGTCAAATGCTGGGGCGGAGGGGTCGCGGTACGCCGAACTCGTCTTGTGGCGAGCCGAAGTTACCCGTGCCCCCCGGCCATACCGAAGAGGGTCACTGGTGGCGCGAAGCTCCGCGGCCACAGAATCGGAGGAGGTGTCGGAGACCATCTCGTCATCCGACGCCACGAAATCTATCTTTTTGGCCGCGATGGGCACCGGAGCCTTGAGGGGCGTGTCTACTTGGGGGACGGAGGGCTGAGGAGGGGCAGAGGATAAGCGGTTCTCCTTCTCCGTCAACGTTTTTTCCAGGCGCGATAGCTCCTCTTGCTGCACCGTGGCCAACGCTCTATCCTTGGCCAGGGCCTCTCGCGCCAATGCAAGTTCCTCAAACCCCTGTTGGAGCAGAGCAGAGCGCTTTTCAATGAAAGAACGTTCCTCTGCAACGAACGCCCTTTCCCTTTCCAGAGCGCGGTGCTCCGCCTCTGCCCTGCGACGAGGTGTAGACGGCGCCTTCTCTTGTGAAGAGCGCCGTTTCCCTTCGGTCTCGAGGCGGTGACGCTCCCAGCTTCCCTCCAACGCTTGCCTCGCGGCAGCCTGGCTCTTCTCTTGTTCCGCCAGCTGTCTCTGGCGGTCTTCCACTGCGGCCCTTTGTTGCCTTACCTCTCTCCTGAGCTGCTCACACCGGCGTTTCTCATCGCTGATCGCACGCCGCTCGTACTCCAGCGTCATACGCTGCTCCGTCGCCTGATGGCCAGGCGCCTGCGACTCGAGGGCGTACTGGTACCGTTGGTCCTGGCGTTCCAGCGCGAGATCCGACCGCAAGTTCTCGCGGGTCAAGTCGGTGCTGCATCACAGCCCGTAGACAGGACATGTGCTGCTGCAAGAACGAGAAACGCTCCTGCTCCCAGAAGGAGCGGGAGTCGTCGAGGTCTTGAGAGACTGTGACCCGCGAGGTAGAGTTCTCGAGGAACTTCTCTGCGACGGCGCCGTGCTGCTCTCCGAAGTGGACGTCAACAATCGGGGGGAGGCAATTCTTCACGTTCCGCCAGGGTGCCATATTGTCACCCTTGAGAACCGATACACCGAAATCGGACTTTTTCACCATGTATGTATCCTGGAAAGTTCTACCTTGGTGCGCAAAGGTTATCCTCGCCTCAATCTGCTCATTGCGAGGCAGTACTTCGGCTACAGCCTGTCCCAGCCGGGTCCAGTTGTCCTCAGAAATGGTCTGCTGAGTGTTCGTGGTGAGCATGATTTGTGGCGAGTATAACTTGGGTATGGTGTGACGGAAGAAAACAGCGTTTCGTGGAGAGAGGTCGACTGGAGGAGAGAGAAGAGAAAGGGGGAGTATACAACATGAAGCTTTCGATGCATCTCCCGGCGAATTTTTCCTGGCGCAAGCTTTCAAAAGGCACAGCCCTTCCTGTGTGTGTGTCCATCAGAGCTTACGGTGCTGATCGACGCAGAGGCTTTCTCGCTTGCCTCTCTCACCATTCCAGCTGTCCTCTCCCTCCCTTTTCATCTTCCCGTTGAACACGTTTTTTCCATCGCGCACGAATAGAATGCGACGGGTGGAGAGATAAACTCCCGGAATACGCAACACAGCGGCAACGCTTTTTAAAAGGTAAATAGTTCTCTTTTGTCTTCTCGTGTAGCCGTTATCGACGTTCTCTTCCGTGCTTTTCTCCTCTCGCTCAATGAGCCTCTTACAATGGAGAATTCCGAGTTGAGTGAAATCATCTTAACGGAGGCGGCGCGGTGCGCCCGTGGTCGCCTCGACAGCGAAGCCTCCGCTCGTCTCATCCGCTTCTTGTACGACGCGAATGGACGCAACCACGTGTACCAGTGCTGCCTCGACCTCGCCCAGGACCCAGGACGGCGACAGCGCATTATGATGCTCCTGCGCAACTACGTTCACAGCTTCCCGCCATCCTTGGCTTGTCTGCGCGCCATTGAGAGCTTTTGTCACCTGCACTCCACCGCTGATGTGAGTCAGGAGCTGCTGAGGCTGACGGAATCGCTGCTGCGCGAGGCGCCGCTGGAGGGCCTGGCGGCCCGCATGACCCCGTCGTCGAGGTTTGGCTACGCCTCGGAGTTTTCTCTGCAGTCCGATATGCCGTCGGCTGCACCTTCGGCGTCCACGTCACCCGCGAGCGGGGCGGCCAACGCAGCGAGCAACAACGCCAACCATCACGTGCCCGTGACCGCCGTGCAAGAAGCCAAATGGATGGACGTGTCCGTCAAAAAGAACGAGTTGCAGAAGTGCTACGCCGAGGTGGTGTATCGGCGGGTGTGGAGCCAGCCGTACCTGGCGCAGTTCCCGCTGCTGTGCCTCGAGTCTACGGTGGAGCGGCAGCTGAAGTTTATGTGTGCCTTCTCGGCCAACTACAAGACGAACCGCAACGTGGTGCAGGCGACCCTCTTCTTTATTAAGCAGCTCTGCGACGGGTACGTGTCGAAGCTGCCGCTGCAGGACGCGGCGCTGCACTTCCGATCTGTCACGGTTTGCTATGTTCCCATGCTGCTGGATATGATGGAGAGCGACTACCTGTGCGTGCGCAACCACGTCTACGACTTCATCCTGAACCTCGGCGTGCATCTGCAGCTGGTGGACCCGGCGGGCGTCTACCCGGGCTGCACCGAAGCGCTGGAGCAGGAACTGGTCTGGCTGCTGCTGACCATTACGAGCCGTCAAGCGGTATTGAAGGTCAGTGACGAGACAACGTGGACGGCGGCGGCCAAGTGTATTCTCGCGGTGATGCCGCCGCCTTACCAGTACCTCACCGACTGCCGCGTGCTCTTTCAAGTTCTGCAGCTGCCTGGGCTGTGGGAACTGTACCCCGAGGCGTTCAGCACCTTGGCGACGGCCTTCGCACGCAGTCTGCTGCGGAACAAAGACGTTGATGCCCCTGCGACGGAGAACTTAGTCATTGACGAGGCGGAGCTCGCCAAGCTGGGCAACTTTGCCGTGCCTGCCATCCTCACCGTGTATCGCCACTCCGCCACGCCCGGCTCACGAAAGGCGCTCTTCCAGCTCCTGCTGGCCTACGCAGCGCGGCGGCAGGGTCTGCAAAGCGTGAAGTATGGCGGACGCACCGCCAGCCAAGTCCTCTCGCTGGAGGCGCGCGCCAGTGCGCTGCGTGATTTAACATCGGTGGACTTTTTCTGGTACGTGATGCCGCTGCTGTATTACATGTCGGAGAACGTGCAGCGCGAACTCCCGCGGCGCATCGCGGACGGTCTCGTGAAGAGTGACTTCGACGGCACGACGAAAAGCTGGAGCGTGGTGCTGCCGATGGCGGATCAGGTGCTGGGGGTTCTCGCTGACGACGCGGAGCTCGCGAGCAGCGTGCAGGCGCGCTTTAAAGCCGTCGAGGATCTCCGCCGCAAGGACGAGGCCGCCTTCATGGCGGCCCTGCAAGACTTACTGAATGAGGTGGCCGACACAGTCCCGCAGCTCGTCGAGGAGCAGACGGACTTGGGCGACTGCAAGGTGGACAGCGCGGCGTGGCGCCTGGCCTTTGTCAGCCTGCGGTGGAGCGCGCGGTATCTTCCGGAAGACAAGCACCGAGCGTTGACGGAGAAGCTGACGAGGAGCTTGGTCGACTTCAAAGATGAGCGTGGCCGGACGCGCAGTCGAGCGCGCATGGGGCACCTGTGCATCTGCCTTCTCTCCTCACTCTCGGTGCTGTGCCGCACCTCGGCGCGGCGCGACATCATCACGTTTCGCGTCGTGTTGGAAGTGCTGTTGTTTGACCGCAAGGATCCGCTAGAGGTGCGGACGGCGCTGGCGCTGTACTACCGCCTGATGGAGTACATCTGCGAGCCGTCCAAGCAGGGCCGCTACGCACTGCACACGTCGCGGGACATGAGCAGCATTTCTACCATGATCCTCCGTGAGAAGTCGCTGCGCATCCCGGTGAGTGCGGCACAGCTGGTCAGCGTGCGGGTGCTGTGGGGTCTGTACCGCAGTCTTTCGCTGTCGCAGGAGGCATCCGTCTGCAGAGCGCGGCACGTGCTGGTGCTGATGCTGGCCAACTGCTGCACCGAGCGCAGCGGGGTGGAGGTGCGCACGTGGAAGACGGTGTTGGCGGATCCCTACTCCCCCGTCGCGCTGCTCGCAGCAGAGAAAATCCTTTACCTTTCCAGGGCGGAGGAGAGACCAGTAGCGGCGGCTGCTGCAGCGGCGGACGCCAGTGCTGACCCAACACGCGACATCTATCACGAGGCAACGCGCATCTTGGAGAAGGGCCTCGCTGGCAAACGCGGAAAGCCGCCTGTTGGGTTTGGACTACTTCACGAAGACAACTTTCGTGACGGGGAGCGGGGGGAGAGGCCTTCCATGAAGGCGCTGCGAGAGATGGCCTTTTCGTAGGAGCAGCGATGCGCGGGTGACGTTTCCGATTTCTATTCGCTTTTGTTTGTGGCGTCTTTGGGGCCTCGCAGAGCCGCGTTGGGGTGCTTCTGTACTGCTTTGGTGACAAGGGAAACGAACTCATTGAATTGGCAGCGGTGCAGGGAGTGTTGTTCACTCTTGCGTTTGCGCTGCACCGCACGGGATGCACATTGAAAGCGATGGGGACACGACTTCTGCGCCTGTGAGGTGGAGCTCCCTGCGTCTTCTTATTCTTTTTTGTGTCAGCGCTCTAATTCAGCAACATCAACTCTCTTCCATGGCCTTCTCGACACATCTCCGCGGCACTCTCCTACGCTCCGCCCTCGCGCGTGCACGTGCAGCCACGAAGCAGCACACCCACTCCCGCACACGCGCGTTTAGCAGCAGCGTGCACGTGACCAATTGCCGTCTGATAGCGTGTTAAGGAACTTATATACTCTTTTTACTTGCACTCCGGCAGCGTTCCGTGTTCACGCACACACATCGCCGAATGTCTGCGTCGAACCGCTCCGTGAAGTTCTCCTTTTCGGAGTCGTCAACCGCCGAAGCGCCGACAGAGCCGCCACAGGATGCCGCCGCACCGCCCACAACCACCGTGGGGGCGGCCTCTGCAGCACACGATGCCGCAGAGGCCGAACCCGCAGCCGTTCGAGCTGCCATAACAACGGCGGAGCCGCCAACTTCCGCACCATCACCATCAGCGCCTTCTACCACCACTCCAAAAGCGAACGCAGCGGCCCCGCCCGAACCGGCAACGCCGGCACCTCCTGCTGCGCTGAAGTCCGCGATGAAGTCGAAGGACCGCATCGGCGGTGCCCCCCGCCGCAGCGCCTTCGTTTACTGCGAAGAATGCGGGCAGAACGTGCCGGTCGAGGAGTGGCCGGACCATCGTGACCGCCTGCGCAAAGTGAACATGGTCGAACAGGTGAGCACCTTCCATGAACGCATCGTGCGCTTTTTCGGGGAGCTGCTCATGTGGATACTGCGCAGCGTGTACTTCCGCGAGGTGACCGTGGTGGGCCGCGAGAACATCCCTCGCGCCGGCGCGGTGGTGTTCTATGGCAATCATCAGAACCAGTTTATCGACGCGCTGATGATGAACTCGCACTGCGGCCGCCCGGTGCGCTTCCTGATGGCCGAGAAGGCTTTTCATCAGCCGGTGATTGGCCGGGTCGGCCGCCTCTTCAACTCGGTGCCGGTGATTCGCCCGCAGGACGTGCCGCTGGTCCCCGGGGAAGGAGTGCTGATCAAGACGAGCGATAGAACGATTCTCGGCGAGGGGACGAAGTTCTCGAAGCTCAGAAAAGGCGACGTGCTGGTCTGGGCGGTCCCGGCGTGTAAGAAGGTTGTCGCACAGGTAAGTCGCATCTGCAGCGACGCGGAGGTGGAGGTCACCGTGCCGATCCCGCCGGAGCACGTGGTGTGTGCGCCGACGAGCTACAACTCTTCCCGCCGCATTGATCACTCCGAGATGTACGCCAAGGTGTATGATACGCTGCAGAAGAACGACTGCATTGGCATCTTCCCCGAAGGCGGCTCGCACGACCACACGTCACTGCTGCCGCTGAAAGCCGGGGTGGCGCTCTTCAGCCTCGGCGCGGCGGAGCGCCACATCAGCGTGCAGATCGTGCCGGTGGGCCTGACCTACCTGTACGGGCACAAGTTTCGAAGCCGTGCGTACATCGAGTTTGGCGAGCCGATCTCGCCACCGGCGGAGTTGGTGCGGCTCTTCGACACCGACAAGCGAAAGGCGACGGGGCTCTTCCTGGAGCAGCTGAACGCCGCGCTGCGCGCCGTCACCATCAACGTGCCCGACTACCAAACGCTCAACTTTCTGCACTCCTTCCGCCAGCTCTACCAACCGCCGAATTGCACGCTGTCGGCGCGCGACTACCTCCGCCTGATTCGCCGCCTGAGCAATGTGATTGAGGAAAAGAAAGGCAGCCCCGACTTCATCGAGTTCCGTGAGAAGGTGGAGAACTACTCCGACTTTTGCAGCGCGTTGATGGTGCGCGACAGTCAGGCGGCCACGCTGAAGCAGCTCCTCAACGCGGACAGCGAGACGCCGCAGGTCGAGCTGCTGCTGCGCCGCACCTTTGCGCTTTACCTCATGGCGGTGATTCTCGTCCCATTTTTCCTCGTAGGGCTCCCCATTGGCGGCGTTGTGAAGTACTTCGCACTGAAGCGGACGAAGCAGGCGCGGTCGGCGAGCGCGGTGAAAATTGTCGGTGCCGATGTGACGGGCTCCTTCAAGATTCTCATCTCCTTCGTTGTGGTGCCCGCCGCTTTTATGTTTGTCTCGCTGGTTGTGTTTCTTTACACCGACCTGCGCACCGCCCTCGTGGTTTTCTTTTCCCTCCCGATGGCCATGTACGTGTCACTCCTAATCTTGCAAGAGGCGATTATGGAGCTGCGCGCAGCCCTGCCGCTGTTCATGTCGCTGGTGTCGCGGCACAAGCAGTTCAAGAAGCTCTACGAGCGTCGCGAGGACTTGGCGAAGCAGGCGCGCGCCATCGTTCACAAGTACGACCCCCAACTGGAAGAGGAGATGAAGGTGTATGTCGATATGTGCGACAGCGACAATGAGCTGGACCGCGAGCCGTCGCTCTTCTCCTTGCGCTACAGCGTGCGCCGACGTCAGGCAACGAACGCGTGAGCGGGGACTCGTCGCGAACGTGGGGGACACCGGATGTACTGCCCCGACACCCACAGTGCAGGATTGAGGAAAGGTGCGGACAGCGGAGGGGGGAGGGAGGGGGAGGCCAACGAACAACGCAGAGAACTGCCTACGTAACTTCTCATGCGAGCACTGCGCTTCGCTTCTACTGTGTGGAGACTTCATGTTTTCTTTTGAGTTTTCTCGCATGAACCGCGATCGCGGACTTCGCTGAGCGCGACTCTATCTACACATTTGTGCTTTCCGGTCCTTCGCCCTCTATCACCGTAACAGTACGAAGGGATCAGCTAGCGGCACACGTGAGCGAAACTTCAAAACTAAATGCTTCTATTCCTTCTCATCGTTGCTCACAAGCACAAACAAACGGACAAACACACGTGCATCAACAGTCGATACAATGGCAATGGAGAAGATGAGTGTCTGCATTTCAACTGACGCCGTCGATTCTCTGCCCATTACACCGACGGAAGGACCACCGTTTATGACGGTTACTTACGCAGCTCGGACGGGTCTTTCTAATATTATGCCATTTAGTTGTTTTGTTCTTCTTCGCTTTGCGGAGGCAGCAGCACCGCATTGGAGCGTCTCTTTGTGGTGGTGGTTGTCGTCACAACTCCAGCAAGGCCTCGTAATTTGGGCATCACCTGTTGCTTCATTCTGTCTTTCTCTTCTCTCGACTTCTCACCCCTGCAACTTGAAGTAAGCAGCAGCAACATCAGCAGTCCTGCTTTCAGGCCGCCTTGTACGCGTTGAGTACTCTTCTACCTGCGGTTCCGTTTCGTTGGTAACGTCACCAGCTCTGATCAAGTAAGGGGGTTTTCATCTCTGTTAGCCCCAGCAGCAGAAAGCGGCGAGAGACAAGAGTGGACTCGAAGCAGCACAAGTCGATTCGTGCGCTCCACGTATTAAACGAACTCTCTCCATAATAGAAGGTCTAATCATAGATCAACACTTTGTGTTTTCTTATATATCCTACCGCAGTCGAGGTACATCCTGCACGTGTACAACGAAACCGGACTCTTCATCATGCAGACGATCACAGCCAGTAACACCGCCACCTCTCCGCGGTCCAGCGTCGGCGGCCCTCTCGAGAAGCCACTCGGTGCCACGACTTCTGCCGAGTGGATGACGATGTACGAGCACAAGCCACACGGAAAGAGCACCCTCTTCGAGCTGGAGGCCATGGTGGCGAAGCGTATGGAGTTTTTAGCCTGGATCGATCAGCAGGTGAACTCCCCGCAGACGAAGAGCTTTGAGGCTGTGCTGGACGCCATTGTGGCTCGTCTGCCGGAGGAGCGACGGTCAAGTGGAGTGACAGAGGCGGCTCGCGGTAAGGTGGCGGTCTCGCTCGGCTACGACGACTCGGCGGGTGCGGCAGCGAATACCGGCAGTGGCGTGGTGATCGGCGGTCGTCGCTCCTCCTCCCGCGGCTCGACGGGCAGCGCTGCCGGTGGCAGTCAGGTAGCGAGCATCGTCTTTCAACCCGAGGAGGATGTGACGTCACACCTACTCTGCCGCTTTGCCTTCTGCATGAGTGAGCGCTGGCGGGACTGGCTGGTGAGGACGGAGCGGGTGCTGTTGACGGCGCGCATCAAGATGGAAATGGCGAAGAGCCCCTTCACGTTTTTGGTCGATTTGATGAAGCGGAACGGCCTGCCCTGCGCGCCGCTGACGGAGAAGCAGCTCGCCGATCCGATGCTGCACGCGTATTTGGAGTATCGCCGTGCGAAGGCCGACGGCGCACGGGAGTCGGAGGGACGAGCAGAGAACTACTACGCCGTGCCGTTGTCCCTCGCGACGCGACTTATCAAGAAGCGCAGCGTGCTCTGCCGTGCCGGTCAGGCCATTCTCTTTCGAGACCAGGTGCAGGAGGTGTTCTTGACGGTCTTCTGCGCTCACCTCAATCGCGGGCTGCACAGCGCCTACCTCGCACGGGCTCAACAGCAGTCCCTCAGCGAGGAAACGGAGAAGTCGACGGTGATGTCGATGTTGGATGCCTTCTTAGAACAGTTTATTGCCGCGCCGACGGACAGCTTGCAGGAGGGCGTGGCCGGGGCGGTGAAGGCCGGTGACGTGCAGCGCCTGGCGCAGACCCACTTCCCGCCCTGCATGCGGATGATCGACGCCCATTTGCGCCGCGGAGGGCACCTGAAGCACCACGGCCGGTTTACCTACGGTCTCTTCTTAAAGGCGATCGGGCTGTCGCTGGAGGATTCGATGGAACTGTTTGCGACCCTCATGACGGTGAAGGGCGGCGGCTCGGTGGAGGCGTTTGCGAAGACGTCGTACGGCTACAACGTGCGGCACAACTACGGGGTGGAGGGTAAGAAGACGAGCTACAGCTCGGCGTCCTGTGCAACGCTCTTGGCGCTGCCCCCAACGGTCGATCAGCACGACTGCCACGGCTGCCCTTTTCGATTTCGCGATGAGGGGGCGTTGCGCACGGTGCTGGGGAAGGAGGTGCACAACCCCAAAGGCCGCGACTACCCGAGTATTCGTCCGACCGCTGGTGATATCGAGGATATCGTGAGCGACTGCAAAGGGCAGCACTACACTCGGGCGTGCTACAAGTATTTCATGTCGACGCACCCCGACGCGCGGCGGGACACGTTATTCCGCTCCCCGTACGAGTACTACAGTACGAGCCTCGAGTCGGAGGTGAATGCGGACGGTGTCGAGTCTGCGCGATCTTCCGCCAGCCCTGGGAAGCGTACGTCGGTGTCGCTGAATGAAGACGCGGTGCGGACTCGCACGTCACCGTAGATGTTCAGGGGCAGACACGCGAACGCCCAGGTGACGTCCGCGTGAGAAGGACCGCCTCCCCCTGCTGCTGTGTGTCGCGCACATCTCGCTGAGCCATTTCTTTCCATCATTCAATTTTTGAGGTTTTTACTTTTTATTATTATTTGCTTTCTTTTTGCATAGAAACGCTCGTGTCTCCGTGCTTCTTTGGTGGACGAAGAAGCGACCAACGTCGAGTGCGTCTCTCTCTCCCCGTCGGCAGCGCGGCTGTGAAGCGTGTCGTGCACACGTGCAAGTCGCACCGGGTGCGTACGGACGGGAACCATCCCAAAATAGAGAAGAGGCTGGGCGGGCGGTCCGTTGCGTTGGGGACGCAGTCGGCTGAGGAGGGCTCCCCTGCACCTGCACCTTTCCCCCCGCCAACACATTGCTGGGCTGTTCGTTCCTTGTCTACGCGAATTGAGTCTCGCGGCGAAACGCGAGGTGGTTGTGTGAATCAAAACGAAAAGAAGAGCAAAGAGGAGAAGGAAAAGAAGCGCAAGCCGACGCAGGGGGGAAGCTGCAGAGAAGATTCTTTGGTGGTATTTGCCCCGCGCTTGTTGCGCCGCGTTGATGCGGCATGTCGAGAGCAGTGACGTGAGCCGTCGTTGCGTGCGCTGTTGCACGAGTGTGAAGGCGATGCGTCTTGGCATGTGTGTCGTTGAAGTAGAGCATGGTGCATTCTCTTTTTGGCCTGGCGGTGAACTCGCGAGCTCTTCGTGCTGGCCCTCCTCGCTGCGGTTCGAACGCCTACACATTTTGTTCCGTCAACCACCCCCTTCTGTCTTGTGCAAACAACGTACCCTTCTCTTCCACTTATGATTATATGCATACGTAAGAAATGGATCTGGAAAAGGTGGACACGCCACGAGAGAACAGTCATCGGTGCTGCGGTTTTTGATTACGTCTCCACACCATTGCATTTTGAAATTATTAGCTGCTTCGCACCGTGCAGGTTTACATCGAAGCACACGCGCACACGTGCAGGCACCATCAACATCACCGTAAATAGTTTGTGTACTTAAATTCTTAGAAGGTCCGCTGTGGTACATCATTCGCCCCAGTAAAGCTGTGCCTTTCTCCCTTTCCTATTCCCACGAAGGTAAGACTGCGGAGTTCAACCGATCTACTTCGGCGCCGCTAAGGCTGCTCGCTCTGCCTGGCAGTTCTCACTCGCTTACGCACTCGCGTGACACGCCCACTGGACCGACGGCCTCCTCGTGCGAGGTTAGAACTCAGTCGTCGAGTAGAGTCGACGCTCGAGCGTGAGTCGGTGTCTCGGAAGCGCAGCACAGGAAAGAAAAGCACACGATGCTCCGCCGCAGTTGGGTGTGGCGCTGCGCGGCGGGTATGGCCGGCGGCACTGGCGCCGTTCCTCCGAACAAGAATGGCACTGCGGGGGCGGCTGGCGCAAAGCCGGAAGGCGCACATCAGCAGCAGCAGGGCTCCCAACAGCAACAGCAAAAGGGTAAGCGAAAATTCCGCTTAGAGAGCGGCTACGACGGGGCGAAGAACTACGACGAGCGCGGCCAGTTCTTCTCCGCCTTTCTGAGCATGGGCATCATGTCGCTCGGTCTCACGTTTCTGTTCGTGCCGCTCTACCGCATGTACTGCGCCCAGACCGGCCGCGGCGCGGATCCAAAGTTCTACACCCCCGACGCGGCGCGGGAGCGGGCGCAGCAGAACAAGAACTACCCGGTGCCGAAGAAGCTGCTGAAGGTGCGCTTCCTCAGCGACGTGGGCAACACGATGCCCATCGCCTTTGTGCCGCTGCAGAAGGAGGTGGAGGTGCTGGTCGGCGAGCCGGCCCTCGCCTTCTACTCCGCGTACAACCGCAGCAACCGCACGCTCCTCGGCGTGTCCTCGTACACGATCGCACCGCCCGAGGTGACGAACTACCTGAACAAGATTCAGTGCTTCTGCTTCGAGGAGCAGCGTTTTAAGCCGCATGAGCTGGTGGAGATGCCGGTGTTCTTCTACATCGACCGCGACTTTCTGAACGACCCGATGGTGAACTGGTTGGATGAGGTTATTGTGAACTACACCTTCTTCAACTTGGAGAAGACGAAGGACTACATCTTCCGATCGAGCCCGCGCTAATCGGGAGGAGCAGCACCAAGATGGTGAGCGTTTTCTTCTTTTCTTTTCTTTGTCTCTTGCTGTGAAGTCGTGTGTTCATCCCGTCATGCCAGCCCGAGAAGACTTACCGGTTGTGTGACGTGTCTTCTCTTCTGTGTGTGTTTTTGTTGCAGAATGCGCGGTCCTTGTTGGTTGCTGATGTCTGCCTACACGATGAGCGGGTGCTCTGGTGGCTGTGCGGAGCTCATTGGCGTGCCCGGGTGCACGTGCGTCTGTCTCTTTGGACCCCCCGTGGTGGTCAGAGCAATGGTGTCGCGCCCTTCTCATCTTTCCTCCGTAGCTGATGCTTCCAGCATCGTTTAGTGATCACAAATTACGATTTCAGTTTTTATTTCTCTCTCAGCGCTCCTCGCGCGCGAACTCTCGAAAGTCCACAAAAGAAAAGGAACGTTAAAAGTGTGTTGTGGGTCTTTTAGCCACGTCGATGCACACCTGCACGCGCAGGCGGTGACCGACGAGGCTCTTCCTTTCCTGATGGCTGTGCAGGAGCAAACGAGAAGAACGGTGGTGCAATCCACGCCCGCACCCACCACCTGCACTGCGCGTCGCTCGCCGAATGAAACGATGAAGTGCGGTGTGGTGTGTCAGCACCGAGTCGACATGAAGGCCGTTTTTTTTTCTTTCCCTGTTGCCGTTGCCGGTGTTTCATCTCTCAGCGCCCTTCGCCTTCATTATATCTCGCCGATGTGGATTTCAGTGGACCTGTAGAAGCACCACAGCACGCGCGCGGTTCCGCCTACAGATGCCCACGCTCCGTCACACACGTGTGCACACCAAACGTCATGAAGCTGCGAATACGTGCTCACACACCTCTGTAGAAACCAAAAAAAAAGCCAAGAGAGATACTTACACAAAGAACATATCATCATACTACGCAGGCTGAATCAAGTGGAACTTGTCCAAGTTCTCTCTCCTCCTTTCTTCCATAGAACCATGGCCACCACTATCATCATCGGGCGCAAGGAGCTCTTCTCTTTTGCTGAGCGGTACAGCTCTCGCCGGCTGGTCGACTACAGCGGTCTCGCAGACGGCGAAGTGTTGTGCTGCCTCTTCAATCTGGTCTTCCCCGAGTTGCGCCTCCGCCCAGCCGCGCCGCAGACGCACTCCTCGACGCAGCGCGGGCACGTGAACTGGGAGCTGCTCTTCCGTCGCTTCGCGCGGCTGCGCATCCCGCTCGATTTCTTGCAGCCGTCGGCGCTGCAGCAAAACAGCGTGGAATGCGGCTTCTCCACGTTGGTGCTCTTCTACTTTCTCCATCACCTCTCCAAGCGGGCGGACTTCTCGGCGGAGTTTGCGCTGGACGTCGCGGAGGACGTGACGGCGTACCTGCAGTCCACCGACTGCATCGCGTCGCTGCTGCTCGGCAACGCGCTGTCGTGGTCAGCGATACCCGAGGCGCTGCTGCGGACGGTGCAGGACCACCCGGCTTTTCACACAACAGCCGACGAAGCTGTAAAGGCGGAGGAGGCGGCAGTGGAGTTGTACCGGCGCAACTTCACACGGCGGCAGCGGCGTCCTCGAACGGGGAGCCGCCACACGAGCAGCAGCGCAGACAGCTTCCGCAGCAGTAATGGCAGCCAACACCGTCAAGGTGCAAGAGCAGCATCCACCACAAAAGCAGGTGAGAATGTGGTTGAAGTCGAGGATATGCCAAAACGACGTGGAGAGGGGCTAAGCAGTCCCCGAGCCGAGGCGATGCAGCGCACGCTTCAGCAAGTAGCACGCAACGACACCGCTGCGGCGTCGTCTTCACCAGAAGCGGCGCGCAGCGCTCCATATGGGGAGCCCAACGACTTTTCCAGAATCGCCCTCACAGAACCGCGTCTGACGCAGTCGTCGCCGAATGCCGGCTCTGGGCAAGTCGGGCGGGTGAAAGCGACAGAGTTGGAGGGGTCGCCGCTGCCTCGTGCTCCTTCACATGGCCCGTCAGCACGGTCCGAAACGTCGCAGCACCGGCAACAGAGGCGGCATTCGCATCTGTCCTCCGCCAACGGAAGCTACCGCAACTCTGCCTCACGTGCGTCCTCGACGGCGTCCTCTCACTCTTCCTCCTCCACAGTGCCGTCGGAGAACGAGTTTGATAGCTCGCTCGAAGGAAGCGGCGTGCAGGGGAGCAGTACCACAGTGCATGATCTATCACGTCGCCCGCCGCCTTCTGCGTTTCCAAGGGCTTCTTCGCCGTCGGCACAGGCGTCGTCTGCAGAAGCAGACCGCACCAACTCTTCTTCTTCTTCAGTGGTTAGCATGGCGTCCTCCCACACTTCACGGCACACACAACGCCAGAAGGCTTCACAACAGCGACCGTCATCGGCATCGCTGAACGACCCACACACGTCGTATCGCGCCGCACCGTCAGTTGAGCGTCGCCACTCCTCCTCTTCTTCGCTGAGTAAACAGGAGCGGTCTGCCATGCGCACGCCTTCGCCGCCTTCACTTGATGTCGGTGGTCGTGAAGACGCCCTCGAAGCCGCGCTGCGGGCGAAGGAGGAGGAGTGTGAAGCGCTGCAGATGCGCGTGGCCCAGTTGCTGAGTCTGCTGGCAAATGTGAAGGCAACAGCCATGGCAGCCGCTCCCGCCCACCCCCACCAGCAGCGGGAGGAGCCGAGTACACAGCCGCCACCACCGCCGGCGCACACGCTGAGGGCGTACGAGCAGCGAATGGAGGAGCTCGAGGCACAACTCCCAGCACACAAGAACGACGCGTCTGATTGTTCTTCTCCGGAGCGCACAGCGGCAGACGTGGAGGCGGATATCCGCGCGTTGACGGCTGACGTGGTGGATGAGGAGACCGGCGGGACCATCGACGTCAACGCAACGGCGAACCTCCTGCACTGCCTTCTACTGGAGTGCCTGCACGACTCCCCACGCAATCGTGAACAGATGCAGAAGTGGCTGTGGTCGATCGTGGCCGCGCATCACACCGTGCAGGGCCGTCTGCTCGCCGCAGTGGAGCTGCTTCGCACGACGACGCAGAGGCGGCGAGGACGTGCAGTGTCACCGGCTCCTTCGTCTTCTGCCGCTGCTGCTTCGCCTGCGCCATCGCGGCCTTCGAAGGTATTCCGAGTCTCGCCGGACACGACTGCGCCGCCACGCAGCCAGTCCACCGTTGCCGCCCCCTTCGTGATCGCCGGGTCCACTTCCTCTTCTTCCGTTTCTCCGTCAATGAACAGCGTTCGAAAAGGCGAAGAGCAAGCATCTGCGGCTGCTTCCGAGCTGGCACACCTTCGCACTGTGTTTTACGCGGAGCTGGAGAGGCTGCACGACCGGGAACACGCGCTGCAGGTGTCCCTTCAGACATCCGAGGCGCAGTGTGCCGCCACGGTGCAGCGCGCGGTGCGTCGGGAGCGACTGTGGAAGCAGCTGTGTGCAGAGGTGTACGCTGCAGAGCAGGCGTCGTTTTACATTACGGAATGCAGCGTCGCAGATGAAGTGGAGACGTGCCTGCGGCAGCGCGATGTGCACTACGGGAACGTGGAGCGGCTGACCCAGCAGCTCGTGGAGGACCGTGAGGAGGAGATGGAGAAGGAGGGGTGCAACGCGCGTCACGTGACGCAGCCTGAAATGGAGAAGAAGCGGGAGTCGTGTGCGTCTCTGCAGGCGCTCATCACACACCTCAAGGACGAACGAGCGGAGCTGCTGGGCGACGTTACTCGGCTGCAGGACCTTGTGACGGAGATGCAGCAGGAGCGAGCAGCGGCGCCGCAGACGTTCTTCAAGCCGCGGCGCGACTCTCTTCCTTCTGCTGAAAGAAGCAATGGGGGAATGGATACTGCAGCGACGGTTGGTTCTCGCCCATCGCAGCTGCCAGTGCCGCCAGCCTTTCGTCCCCTCTTCCACTCAACTGCGTCTACCACGGATGCCACGAACAGTGAACAGAACTCCTCTGCTTTACACTTGATAGACGAATTCCACTCAAGAGCAGCTGGCTTCAACGGCGGAGCAACACGGCCGCTGGCTCGCGGGCTCTCTTCCTTGTTGAGGGACGAGAAAACAGTGTACCCCGTGGCGTAGGCGATGCGTCGGCAGACCTTGCGTCCTCCTCCTGCTTCTTTCTCCGTCCTAAACCATAGAATTCTGTCTTTTATATATATATATATATATCTGTGCTTGCACAACAAAGTAATGGTTCTCTGCAACGCCATCCATAAAGGCTTAGACAAAGACGTTTGTATTCGACGAAGTGATTAGGGCAGCGTCAACCACTCCAGTGATACTGGATAGTTGCTGTCGAGTCCAGTGAAGGCTCGCATCTCCCCCTCCCTCCCTTCCGACGCGGCGTACAGACCGCCGCAACGTGTGCTTGCCTGCGTTTTCGGGGTGAGTGTGGGGTGCGTTCTGTTTTTTGCTGATACGACACGAATCGAGGCGGGGGTTAGACCTTCCGATAGTTCCGGTGGTGTAACTATCCTGCTTTTCTCTATATCTCTCGCCCCCTTCATCGATCCTTGTACAGCGACTGCACGGACATCACTACCCATCTCTTACTTACTATGATTACTATCATAAATTCGCGGTACATCACCTCCTCCCCCTTCTTATTAGAGCGATACAGTGACACACACGCACACATCCATGTCCATCACCGCAGTCAGCAGCAGCAGTCGCGGCTCGGCCGGCTCTGAAGAGGTCGAGGTGTCGGGCCGTGGGCGCGGCATTCGCACCATCGACCTCCCCGCCGTCTTCACCACACCCAAAGAGTGCGAGATGCTTTCGGCCATCACGGCATTTGATCTCTCACGCAACGAGCTGGAGGAGCTGACGCAGCTGCAGCCCCTGCGCTCCCTTGTGCGACTCAACGCGAGTTACAACCACATCTGGCGCTTCGATGGTCTGCCGCTGCGACTGACGCAGCTGAACCTCGCGCACAACAAGCTGGAGCACCTGGACTACGTCGGGCAGCTTCTGCACCTCCGCGAGCTCGACGTCAGCTTCAATCGGTTGACCAGCCTGGCCGGACTCACGCCACGGGTTCCGCTGGAGGTGTTGAAGGCAGAAGACAATCGAATAGAGCGGACGCTTGGGTTGGAGGGGGTGCAGACGCTGCGGCTGCTCTCTCTGAGCAATAACTACATCGAGGACGCGGACGAACTTTTATTTCTGCCGACCACACCGTCGTTGCAGCTGCTGAGTCTGACCGGCAATCCGGTAACGCGCGTGCGGCGCTATCGCACGACGGTTGCACAGCTTCAATCAGCCGTCGTGTCGCTGGATGGCGCGCCTCTTGTGCGAGAGGACGACGAGGACGAGGGGAAGTACGGAGCCGGCCGGCGAGGAGATCGCTCTCTGCTCGAGACGGGGAGCAACGCACGCCCGCACGAGACGCAGCAGCGGCGGCAACAGCAAGGCCAGTCGGTACACCAAGATGCGGAGAGCTCCTCGTTTGATCGATGGAAGGAATCGTCGGCTCATCAACGCCCGTGGGGTGCTTCCATCGGGCACCGGGCCGCCACAAGCACCTGCACGTCAGAGAACGCGCGTCTCGACGAGTCGGGTTTGACGCCGCGTGTGGAGCCGCCGCGACCCGTCGCACGCGTCAACGCACCAGCAGCGGCCGCCACCACGACCACCGCAGCGAGCGCATCTTTCAAATCTCCAGCGAAGCTACTTGCCGCCGCCGCCGCGGTGCGGCGTGACGCGGCCCGTGGTCCTAAGCGGACACCACAGACATCGACATCCGCAAAACAACGAGTCGGCGCCTCGCCATTCACACCCACGGGGAGGAGCAATCCAATGACACAGCAAAACCAGGAACAGCGGCAAGATGGAGAAGAGAGATCAGCTTCTCGACGGGCGGCGGCCACAGCTGTGGCCGCCGCTCCCGTATCACCGCCTGCCGCACGGGCACGTCAAGACCAGCCGGAGCTTTCCCCGCCCTCTGCGGAGTGTGTGGGCAGACTCCAAGAACCGCAGATGGCTGACCGGGATGCCGACGACCTCAGCGCAGAGGTCGAGGCGAATTCGACTACGCCTGCCAATGCCGGCTCGGAGCAACGCGCCACACACACAGTCAGCAGCGGCGGCGGTTACGCGTCGCTTTACGCCACACCGGCTGCGCAGCATAGCGCCAACACGCACAGCCTCAGCAACAGCAACGGTGGTGGCAGCCGCCTTGGCCGCTTCCCTGTGCCGTCCCCGGCGTCTCTTCAGCGCTCCGCCGTCTCGCAGGAGCTTGACTCCACCACCGCCCAACTGCACGACAGCCTCGTCGCAAAGGAGCAGCTGCACAAGGAGTGCCAGGCCCTCCGCCACAAAGTAAAACACATGGAGGGGCAGCTGGGTGACGCACGCAGAGTCATCTCCCAGCAGCTGGCGGAGCTCTCGCAGCTGCGGCTGGAGCGCGACGCACTGCGACAGAGCGAAGCGGATGTGTTGGAGCGGCTGGAGAAGGAGAAGCGTGCGGCAAGGGCGCGGGCGGGGCACCAGGCGGAGGAGGTTCAAACACTGCAGACGCAGTACGAGCGGATGAAGACGTTCTACGAGGCGCAGTTGGCGGACACCCGCCGCGAGCTATCAGGTGAGCGTGCCCGCCTGCTACGCCGCGCCAAGAGCGCCAGCAGTGACAAGGATGATGCACCGCAGGACGGGAAAGCGAACGAAAGGGAGAGGAAAGACGAAGCTGCTCCGATGGGGGTGGAGCGGCGATGGAAAGCTGGCAGCGCAGCCCGTCCTGCGCGTGCGTCTCCCCAGTCAAAAGCCGCGGCGCCGTCGTCTCAGGGAGCGTCCGCACCACCGGTGCGACCACGCGCATCAGACGCCATTGTGCATCGCGAGGACGATGTCGTCGCAGCCGCCGCGGTGGAAAACGATGGCGCTTCTATCCCGTACTGGCCGCCTTCTGCACCGGCTGACGACGTCGCCCGTCAGCTCACCTCCTGGCTGTACAGCAGCCTCACCGCAGCGAACAACACAAGTACCGACAGCAATGCAGAAGTGGATCAGCAGCAGCATGCGGCTGCTGAGCGGAGCGTGCAGTACTGGAAGAAAACGCTGGCGTCACAACATCCGCCGCCCTCCTCCTTGCAACAGTCAGCGGAAGAAGGTGGAGGCACATCCGATGCCGCCGCTGCTGCGGTGGTGGCGCGAAAGCTCCTTGAGAACTTCGTCGCGAGTCACCTCAGCCGCTCTGCGGTCCCTGCGGAGGCAGATCCGCTGATGCGTCCGGAAACCAACGAAACGACGAGCAGCACCGGGGCGCCGGTGTCTGTGCCGGTGCCAGCGGAGTCCGTCCAGTCTCCTCCGGCATTGCCCTCCTCTTCGCGCTCTGCACCTCCAGGAGCCACCGCCGCCGCAGCCGCCGCCGCAGCAGCAGCAGCAGCGGTGTCCGCGCGTGAGGCGGCGGCGTTGAAAACGTGCAGCCTACAGGACAGCGATGCAGCCGTTGCCGTGCCGCACGCAGCTGCGCCCGATGTGACGTCCGCAGCGTCAGCGGGTTCTGTTCCTTCACTTCCCACGCCGGTCGGTCCCGCGCCGCATCAACAACAACAGCTGCTGCCTCCCCCCTCCCCACCGCCGCCGCCGCCGGCGCCCGCAACACAACTTACATCCGCCGTGGCAATCGATGAAGGTGCGACGGAGCGGCTGGCGGGGGTGGAGGAGGGCGAAGGTGATGGCGAGACCGCGAGCAATGAAGGGAAAGGCGGCACAGAGGAAGACGATGCGGGAGACACGGTAATGCTGTCTGCACCACCTGAGCTAGCCCACGCAGCAACGAGCACGACGTCAACAGCCGCCGCTACGCGAGATCAGCGTGTGCATGCGGCGAAGGAGCTGCTGAGAGATATGGAATTTATGTTTGAAGACGCGTCATAACGACGTACCTGTCTGACTGGCGTAATTGACTGCCCTTTTGCTTTGCTTCTATCTATTGCTGGAATTGTTTTCTTGTTTGATTGGTTGTTCTATAGAAGCGCTCTTCCAGTTGCGCATCGCCATAGAGAATCGCGTGCAACCTCTCAACTCTGCCAGAATAGGAAAAGAAACATCATTCGCATCTGCGCAGTCAAACCGATGAAGCGTGAAACACCGAGCGAGGCGAAAGACAGAAGAACGCCACGCCGGCTGAACAGCTATCTTTAAAAGTAGAAACGGACTTTTCTAATAAATTCTCTGCGAACTAAAGCGAAGTGTACACGCCCCGTCAGCTGCTTTCGTGCTTGGCAGAGTGCGCAGCTCGTCAGCACTTCTTCAGCCGGCGCTCTTCCTTTGTATATCATCTCACCTTTTCTCTTTCCACCATAAACTCGTTCACACACGTACAATTCCTTTCCAAACAAGGTCGCATTCCTTTCTAGTGTAAAAAGAAGGAAAAAACACACTTTGGTTGCTGTACTCGTTATATCGATCATCACCATCATGTCAGCGCCGTACGAGGAGAAGAATTTTGCGCCGTTGAAGGGGCTGCACCTCCGCGTTACGGGCGGCGGGCGTCTGACGGAGCGCATCAAGGTGCTGGACCACTACTGCTTCCCCATCAAGTATCAGGAGTCCTACTACAGCAATTACGTCCGCTCCTGTCTCCATCCTTTTAACCAGGTGGCCTTCTTCCACGACCTCCTTGTCGGGTCGATTACGTGCCGGCTGGAGAAGGCAGAGGAGGAGGGAGCACTGAACCTGTACATCATGACGATTGGCGTCCTGGAGCCCTACCGCAACATGCAGATCGGCGCGCGCCTGCTGCAGGCGGTGCTGACTGCGGTGTACCACGACGCGAAGGTCCGCATCGCGGCGGTGACGCTGCACGTGCAGGTCGGCTCCCCGGCGCTGGCGTTTTATCGCCGTTTCAACTTTGAGGAGGTGCGCGTGGTGGAGAAGTACTACTCGGACTTGGAAGAGTGCAACGCTATTCTGCTGCGCCGCGTCGTGCCGCAGCCCTTCTTGGAGAGCCACAAGAAGTCAAGGTGATCAACGCCTTGGAATTTGTTTGTGGGAAGGTGAGGAAGATGGAGAAGCTCGAACGGGTGACGACGTACTCGCTGGCTGCTCGCGCGTACCTCATGTAGATGAGTATATCTCTCTCTCGCACGGCCGCCAACGTTGGTGGATGGGCAGGGATAATCGGTGTCGTTGCTGCGGAGGCATGTGCGCATCTTGGTTTAAGACGCAGGCGGAGTTTGCACGGAGGTGCAGCTCACCCGCGTGTTGTCGTCGTTGACTTTCCTTTCTGATTTTCTATGTCTAACTAATGATGCCGTCACCTCACTGGCTGACAACCCAAGTCGCTGAACAGAGTAGCGCTGGGGTTTTTAAAACGATAACAGCTCAGACGAGATGAAGCCGCAGGTTTTGTTTTCTGCATTTTGCAACAATCAAATTTCTTTCACAGACACACACACACACACACACACATCTCTCTCCCTGCTCTGCGGCTGCCACCAGCGTGTTGTGCTGGCGCCTTCTGGCAGCGCTTTACCCTTCAGCTGTCTTTCGTGCCCTTATCTTGTGGGTGGATAGCGGTGTCACACAGACAGCCGAAGTGAACAAGCCTCTTCTCCAGCTCCCGTGTTCCCGTTACGGCTCCCTCACGCTGCCTTCGTCTTCTTTCCTTTCGCTCGTTCTTCTCTTTGCTGCACGATTCCAAACGCTGCATCCGCCGTGCCGCCATCGACTAGAAGGAAAGGGCTTTTTGTTCTTCTCTTCCTGAGTCTCTTCTACTCGGTCGTCGAGCTAACTGCGTAACGTGTACGCGCATATACATATATTTATTTATTTTCCATTAAAGACCCGCTCCTTCGTGTGCGCGATGCCCTACCACGCCACGGGTGAGAGCCGGGACTCGTACATCACCGGGGTGCGTCCCGGCTGCCGCTACGGCGCAGCGCACGACGTCGAGAAGCGCCGCGACAACTTGCCGGACAACGTCTTCAGTTACATTAAAGAGGGCGCGCAGTGGGAACAGCGGCAGCAGCGGATTGATGAGGAGGCCCGGGCACGCACGCGGCTAGAGATGTTTGCGCGCCCGCCGAAGGCGCGTGGCGGAGCAGCAGCAGGCAGTTCGAGCGGTTCCCCGCAGGCCACCGCTTCCTCACAGGTGCGACGGTTGGAGCAGGAGTCGGCGAATCGCGAGCGCCATGCCGCGTTGACGGAGCTGTACGCTCGGGAGCGGCAGGAGTGGGAGGAGAAGCTCGGCAACCGCGGACTGGCGATACAGCGCGCTTAGCAACACAAACACTTAAATAAACAAAAAAACGCTGCTGCGTAGTACTCTACCGGTGCTCTCTCTCTCTCTCCGCTCGGTGATGCTTGTATGGATTTGCGCCGCAGCTGTTGCCGTAGACACACGCACACACCGAAGCACGAAGCAGGACGGATGGAGGCGAATCTAATACGTGCGACCCCCGACAATTGTGCTTCCCCTCTCCCGTACGAGCTGCTTTTGTTTTCTTTTTTTCCTTGACACGATGTACATGAGGATCTACTTGCCAGAAGACATTAGTTCGCACAGAAGAAAGTGTCCGTACAGGGACGATAGCTCCGATCTGCGGTGGATGTTGCGTGGACTGTGCGTGTGTGTGTGTGTGCATGCGTGTGTTGTGGGACTTGGCACCGACAGTGTCATCCGCCAAGTGTGTTCGGTGCGGCTGACTGCATGTTTTGAGCACCGCACAGCTCATGTTGACCCTCTGGTGGTCAGTCTACGTTTGTGTATGTCCTCCCGCCTCTCTTTTCCTCTAATCTATCTCCTCTCGGCTGTCGAAACACCTGTTATCTCGCCGTGTCGTGTGGCCTCCGCATCCGCCGCGACGCCATTTTTGCTTTGTATCTTCGTTGAGATCGGAAGAGTAGTAGGTATAGCTGGGAGGAAATCCACGAGGCCAGCTCAGGAGAAGAGGCGCCGCTGCTGCTGCTTTCCCTTCTTTCTCTGTCTTTCTCGGTTGAAGCCCCCCTCGCGCACTCCACAGGCGCAGCTTCGCTGTTCGCCTTTTCGCGTTGTCTCACATCACACCTGTCGAAAGGAAGGAGATAGAAAAAATGGCTGCCGCTGCTCCGCCGCCGTCGCATTACTCCTTCGCGAGCCTGAAGACGCTGGGCTTGAGTGCTCCTCAGGTTGCCCTCTCTCGCCAGCCGCGTCTGCGTCCGCATGTCGGGCACCTGAAAGGGCTCGTCTACCCCCTCCCGTACTACGCCATGTGGCGCGGTAACCACAACTCCTACACGTACAACACCGCCACGCCGGCGCGGTGGGGGGAGGGGATGACCGGCGCCATGTACCATCAGCACTACGCCCACGCGAAGTGCCCGACCGACTACGGCCGCGGTGGGCGGGAGTTTCAGTTCCTGTCCGTCACAAAGGGCAAGCTGGTGAAGAAGCCGCTTCCGACGGTGCAGTACGTGGACCCCAAATCGAAGCCGCAGTGGGTGTTCAAGTCGTGGCACAACCCGCTGACGGCGCCGAGTATGTGGGAGCGGGAGGTGCAGTACGCGGAGCACACGCCCGAGCACACAGGCGCGAAGCGGCCTCTCGCCGTCGTCGCGCCTAAGACGTATCACAAGCATTTGTTTCTCATGCACATGGAGAAGGTGGTCGTGACGGTGTCGCCGCTGATGTTCGGCTACGGCCACACGCTGCAGAAGGCGGCGCTGGACTTTTATCGCCGTGCCCTCAACGCCCGGTCGCCCTTCCCGAACGACAAGGTCTTCCTCTACTACTCCATCGATCACATTACGCCGAAGATCGAGGTAACGTGGCTGGACGGCGCCGTGTACACCCCGCCGCTTATGGAGGGGGTGAACGCGCAGGACTTGATTCAAATGGTGATGGAGCAGGCGTGGCTCGCGGCGGACCGGATGAATGCGGAGGGCCGCGTGCTGAACCCGATTGCGATTGATGACTACAAGTGGGATCAGCTGATTGTGTTTAAGCAGAAGCGGGCGAAGGGGGCGGACGCCGCGAAGGGCGGAGCCGCCAAGAAGAAATGAGGCGTCGGAGTCGGAGAGGGAGATGCGCTTTGCTTTCCTCACTCGCCCACCCCTCCCGCGCGCTCTCAACTCTTCAAACGAACTCGCAGTGGCGGTCGGCGGAGTCGCCAGCTTGTGGTGCGCCTCCGCGCTGTGCGCTTGTCGTTTTGTGTTTGGGCTATTTCAGTTCTGGCGAGCTTCGGCGGATTCCCTCCACGTTTGTGGCATCACAAAAGAGAGGGAAAAAGAAAGTGAGAAAAGAACGTTGTTAAGGAGCAGCCAAGCCAAAGAGGCGTGGCGATCAGATTTGGATTCTCTCATCTGCTTTCCTGCTGCTGGAGGGGACGCAAGAACCTTCAAACTGGCGCAGAAACCGTGGCGAGGTGCCACGTCCCGCTGAACTCCTACCCCCCCCCCCCCCCCTCCCCACTGTGGGCCCCACGCGAAGAGCGAGGCAGAAGAAAAAGAAAGAATTCGAAGGAGAGCGTCAACGCCGTTTGCCGGTGTGTCTGCGCAGTTTGCGTAGCGCCTCCTCTCGCACCGCTCAACTGAACGTTTACTTTCCCTCTGACATCGTCGCAAACCTCGTCTTCGGCTTCTTCCTTCGTTCTTTGTTGTTTGATTTTGTTTTGTGTTCTCGACAGTTTTTGATTCGTCAACTTGCGAGGCGCGACACACCAAGCGGCAAATACACGCACATCACATCGCCGCCTTTCCGCCTCCCCCGCCTTCTTCGAAAGCGAAGCCGCAGCGAAGAGTGCAGCGACACCTTTCAGAAACAAAAACAAAAATAGCTTTCTTTGTTAGTTAGGCGGTTCGCGACGCAGCACGATGGAGCTTATGCAGCTGCAGCAGATCTTGGGTCAGCACGACACTCGCGTGGCGAAGGTGTTCGTCAACAACATCCCTGCGCTCGGCCTGCGGAAGATGGACGACTGCGTGTTGGAGTACATGCTGAAGATGCTGGAGGGCCAGACCTCGTCGGAGTCCTACCTGCCGGAGGAGATCATCGAGGAGACGATGAAGCTCTACTTCCGTGAGTTCGACGTCTTCAACGGCGCAGAGGACCAGCTGAGCAACAGCGCCGCCGCAATTTGCCAGCAGATGCTGAAGGAGGGCATCACACAGAAGCCGAGCGAGGAGTCGAGTCGGTTGACGAGTGCGGTGAGCATCGGCCGCCAGTACGAGGAGAGCATGAAGCGGGCGACGATGATCAAGTCGGTCGGCAAGGTCACCACGGCCAATACAAATGAGGACTGGTCGTGGGAGAAGAACCGAAACGCGGCGAAGGACATCCGCAAAAAGCGCAAAGAGGACGAGAAGAAGGCGATGCTGGCGGAGGAGTACGAGGAGTTCCTCAAGAAGCGCGGCATCGCCAACGCCACCGCCGTCACGAAGTTGCACCACAAAGGCGAAGGCACCAACTACAGCACCGACATCCGGTGCGAGGGCATCCACATCCAGCTGGGCAAGCAGCTGCTGCTGGACGAGACAGATTTGGTGCTCCTGACCGGTCACAAGTACGGCTTGATCGGCCGCAACGGTGCTGGTAAGACGACGCTGCTGCGTGCGCTGGCCGAGCGGGAGTTGGAGGGCGTGAGTCCCTTCATGCAGATCCTACACGTGGAGCAGGAGATCGTCGCGGGGGCGGAGACGCCGCTGGAGGTGCTGCTCGAGACGGACGCGGAGCGCACGCAGCTGCTGAAGGAGGAGCAGGAGCTGCTGAAGCGCAACGACACGGAGGCGAACACGCGGCTGAACGAGGTCTACGCCCGACTGGACGCGATCGACGCCCACAGCGCCGAGGCCCGCGCGGCAACGATCCTGCACGGCCTCAGCTTCACCCAGGAAATGATGACCAGCCCGACGAAGATGCTGTCTGGTGGTTGGCGCATGCGTGTCGCGCTCGCGCGTGCGCTCTTCGTGGAGCCGGACGTGCTGCTGCTGGACGAGCCGACAAACCATTTGGACCTCTTCGCGGTGCTGTGGCTGGAGGGCTTCCTGAAGGACTGGCAGAAGACGCTCGTCGTCGTGTCCCACTCCCGCACCTTCCTCAATAACGTCTGCTCCGAGGTGATCCACCTCGTGGGGCACCACCTGCACTACTACACGGGCAACTACGACCAGTTCGAGCTGACGCGGGTGGAGCAGGAGCGACAGCAGAAGAAGCAGTACGCCGCGCAGGAGAAGCAGCGCGCGCACATCCAGTCCTTCATCGACAAGTTTCGCTACAACGCGAACCGGGCGAAGATGGCGCAGTCGCGCATCAAGGCGCTGGAGCGAATGGAGATGGTGGCGGACGTCGTCAGCGACCCACAGTTCGCCTTCGCCTTTCCCGACGTCGAGCCGGTATCGGGCAGCTTTGTGGAGATGGTGGACTGCGAGTTCGGCTACAAGCCGGGCGTGAGCCTCTTCAAGGACGTGAACATGGGCATCGATGAGAGCTCTCGCATCGTCCTGGTCGGCGCCAACGGGGCGGGCAAGTCTACCTTCATGAATGTGTGCATGGGCAAGCTGGAGCCGCGCACGGGGACGATCGTGCGCAACAAGAAAATCCGCATGGCGCACTTTGCGCAGCACAACTTGGAGAGCCTGACGCCGCAGCTATCCTCGTTAGAGTTCCTGCGGTCCAAGTACCCGCACATGGAGGACCAGCAGCTGCGGGCGCACCTCGGTAGCATGGGGCTGTCCGGCGACCGCGCCATGCAGCCGATCTACACGCTTTCCGGCGGCCAGAAGTCGCGTCTCGTGCTGGCGTGGATTACGTTCCAGAAGCCGCATCTGCTGCTGCTCGATGAGCCGACAAACCACCTTGACATCGACACGGTGAACGCGTTGATCGAGGCGCTGCTGGCGTACAACGGTGGCCTGCTGGTGATCTCGCACGACGAGTACTTCATCACGTCGCTGTGCGACGACATTTACGTGTGCGAGGATCAGACAGTGCAGAAGTTCGAAGGTGACTTCCCCGAGTACCGAAAGCACGTTCTGAAGCTGATGAAATGAGGAGCGGGAGGGAGACGCGGCGGGAGGCGCACCGAGCGGAAACACGCGCCTTTCGTTGCTTATTATTGATGGAAGAAAGGGAGAGGTTGAAGTGGCCGTAAGCGGTGCCACTACGGTGCTGTGGGGAACACTGTGTAAACGGACGATAGTAAGCTGCCGGTATTATTGACGGCGCTGATGACGCTGCAAAGTTCATCATTAAGTAATTCTTTTATTATTACTGTTTTTATATATTTCTTCCTCCTCCTCTGGCTTGTGTGTTCGGGATCGTTTGACGGAGAGAGAGAGAGTAGAAGCCGCCGCGTGCGGAGCTGCGTAATGAGGAAAAAGGGAAAGGACATCAGCAGCTTCGCATTTCCGTTTTCTCACCGCCGTCTTTCCAATGAACTTCGGCGTTGGTGGTGGTCTTCTGTTGTTGTTGTTTCGCGGGCTTCGCGAGCGGAAAGGGGAAATTCGATAAAAGGAAAAGAGGTGTGGAGGAGGAGGCAAAGGACCTCGATGGACTCTGAGGTCGAACGGAAGGAGTTGTAGAGGAGAGGCTCGCATTGCTGAGCGAGCTCGACCGAGAGGCGGCCTCCTCAACCGCATGGTATCTCGTCTTGACTGTTTGATGTGCATCAGCGTTTGTTGTTTTATATTCCTTCGTTTCGAGGGACTTTAGGGAAGCGCCACACGCTCAAGGGATCGGTCGGCGGAAGCCTCTTCATTTTTTTTCCGTATTAAATACTAGCACTTCGAACTTTCTTCTTCTCCTCCTCTCTTTCTTCTTTCCTTGACACAACGCAGCTGTTGTGCGGCAGCGCACATTGCTCATCATGGCTGCTTCATCCACCACCGCTCATACCGGCGCGTCCTTGGAAAAGGAGTTGGGACAGCTGCTGGTGGCGTTGCGCAGCAATAACAACGACGAATGGAGCGGCAAACCACACCAGGAGATGTTCCGCGTGTACGAGCCGTTGACCTCAGCATCGCCGGCGCAGCAAACACTCCTTTGCTCTATTGCGTCAGCGAATCGAAGCGATCCGATGGAAGACGGGCAACAGCGGGCTCGAGCAGCGCCGACTGACGGCAGCGGCAGCAACGATGTCGGCGCACGATCTTCTCTTGACGCGCTCATGCGCGAGTACCTAACGGCGCTCGGTGGGCTTCGTGCAGCTGAAGCACCGACCGCGTCCCCTGATAAAATCAATAGCACACGGGAACCACAACCGACTCACACCGATGAGTACAGTCGGGCACAGCCACCAGCGCACGCTCCTGCGGAGGAGGCGGACATGCACAGCCTGCTTGCCGCTTTGGATCGCCTCCCACCGCTGTAAAAACTATCTTTAAGAGAAAAAGTAAACATATATTTGCGTCCACCTGTGCTGCCCAACCTCTTTAAAAAAAGAACTTAAAGCTGTTTGCGTGCTGCATCTGCGCTGCTCCGCAACACCATCAACTTACGGATGTGAGGCGTGTGGGATGGCAATGTCGTTGATGCTCTTTACGTGTATATACTATTTCTTTCGTTTCTCTATCGTTATTGAGGGGCGCTGCATCATCGCACAAATGCGACGTCATTCGAGCCGTCCACTGCTGTCGTGTGGCCGTCGCCTCCAACTATCCTGCTCTCTCTCTCTCCCCCTCTCCCCTCTTTCTTTGTTTTCCCCGCCATCACGTTGCCGAGAGAGGCGAGATCGAAGTTCGGCAACGGTCCAGTCGGACTCGCTGCCTTCGTGGAAAAAGGAGGCGTCTCAAAGCCCAACTCTATCTTCACCCTTCGCAGAGGCGCACCGCCTTTCTTATTTTTCCTCGCTCTCTTCAGCTCCACTGAAATTGCGTGTAGCGAAGCCCTCCGTGATGGCGGCCCGCCCCGCAACGCCGGCGCCACGCAGAAGTCAGCAGCAGCGCACGCTAGAGTCGTTTCGCCTCTCCTCTTCCCTTACTTGCCCGGCTCGCTCCTCCACGCCACGCCACGCCGTCGCGTCGGCGGCGCAGACGGACAAGGTGGCTCGCGGAAATGCAGGAGACAACAAAGACGTTGACGATGACGACGACGATGTGCCGTTGGCCGCATTTCTGATGGAGACGGATGCGACAAGCGGCAGCGCAGACTACAGCACCCACATGAGTTTGTGCCTGTCATCGAGTGCAGGCAACGCCGCAGTGAGCAGCCAATCACCAACGCACAACGCGAGCCTGCGGCGCAGCAACACGGCGTCGAATGCGCAGACGGATCGCGTAACAGAGGCCTCCTTGCACCCGCAAATTTCACGCACGACGTTTCCACCCTCTTTGCCACCCTCTCCTCCGCTGCCGAGCTCAACTCGAAAGCCTTCGCCGCTGACGGCGATGCTCCCCGACTCGCATCATCACCATCGGCAGCAGCAGCCTCGACAGCAGCAACAGCTTACGCAGACGACTCTCGATCTCGGCCAACGGGGCAGCGGCCACATCGGCCAGCGGTGTCCGCAGTGCCAGATGCTGTTTAACGCGAATGCGGAAGACGCCGCATTGCATAAGCGTTACTGTCGTGCACAGCAGCGGCGTCAGCGGAGGCGGCGGACCGAGCGAGAAGCAGCGGGCGGTGACGGCGTAGTCGGCGGCACGCAGCACGCACCGGCAGAAACCGTTTTGGAAAGCGCACAGCGCACGAAGACGGTGGCGGCGGAGGTGCGAGCGGGCGAACGAGCGGTGGATCTCTTGGAGGCTCTGCTAGGCGGATCGGTCGGGGCTGCCCTTGGCCACGCGGAGCAGCACTCTGCCAGCACACGAGGCGTGAAGCTGGAGAGGAGGGCCGCGGGTGCGTCTCTTTCCAGAAAACGGATGGACACGTCGCGGGCCGGTGCGAAACCCTCGCTGTCATCTTCCGCCGCAGCGGTGGCGGCGTCAGCCAACGACGGCTCCTTCTCCTGCTTTCGTGCTCTGACGCTGTCTTCCTCCAACGCGTCTCCCTCCGTCCTTCTGCATCCGATTGAGGTCGTCGTGGTGCGCAGCAGCGGCACGCAACTCGAGGAGCACAGCGCGTGGCTGCTTGAGCTGCTGGAGCTGGTCGGCTTCACACGTCATCTCTGGACACCGTCATTCCTGGACGAAATGAAAAGCGGTGCTGGCGAAGAGGTCCGGCGTGCAACAACGTTTGTTTTCGTGGTAGATGTTGTGCTGCGGCAGCTGGTGAGCGCGGTAGCTGGGAGTGCGCATCAGCGGGAGCAAGACCCCCAGTTGTGTGTACGGCAGCGAGCGGACGGATCTACCACGTGCGGCACGCAGCGGTGTTTTACCTTCGGTGACGTGCTGGGCGTGTGGGCCGTGTCGCAGCGGGCGCTGTCGTACGCGCAGAAGGCGTGGGAGGCGGAGACGGCGGCTCTCTTCGCGTGTCAGCAGGACGCACTCCAGCGGTTTTTTAAGCCGCCACGAACGGCTGGGACGCCGACGCGCTCCGCAGATGACCTCCATTGCAGCAGTGGGAGCGGCGGCGACAACGCGGACGAAGGGAGTCGAAGCGAGAGGCAGCACCGCCATCGCCAGCACGCTGTTGGCGTCGCCCTGCACGCCGTCGCACGTCATTTAACCTACGGAACAGCACTGTGTCCCTTCACTCAGCTGTCCTACGCACTGTCCGCTCCTGTGCCGACGAGCTCGCGCGCCTGTGACGCCTCTTTGGCGGCGGACACGCGTTGGCGAGGCGCACACGGGGGTGCTACGGCTCTCGACGAGGCGGCGCGAGAGGGTGATTGGCTTCTGGACTGTCTTCGCAGCACAGCAGCGGCGTTGTTGTTCAACGGCGCCGACACAAGCACGCCGCCTAAGCCCGTCATCGTGGACAGCAGCATCGACTGCACGCTTTACTTCCATAACGACGGAGACGGTGCGGAGGGCGAAGAGGAGACAATGGACGTGACGGGTGTAGGGGCAAAGGACAGAAAGCGGCGCCGCCGTCGCTGCCTCCTCTCCTCCGCTGATGGATACTCCGATGGGAGCGGCGGTGACGTGGGTGACGAGCTCTCGGTGGTGTCCTACTCGTCCGAACCGTGATGATGCTTTGGCGAGGGCCGAGGAGGGGGGGGGGACTCGCATCAGCTGAATAACATACATAGATATAGATATCTCACGCATAGATGATCTCACCATTTCGTCCGGCAAGCGGCGCCTGCGTCGGGTCCGTTGATACGATACATTTGGATTGCCGTTGTGCTCCACAGCGCGCTCATCGGAGAAAAAGATAAAGGGATCTATTTGAAGAAGCCCCAAAAATGAGGGTGTACGTTGGACGTTTAAAGCTTTTTCCTCAGCCGCTCTGTCGGTATTGTTGCTGTTCGAGGGCGGAGGAGCGGCAATGAACGAATGAACGCGACGTCAGCAGCGGCTTTTTTCCTGCTGTTTTTTTTTTTATATGTAATTGCCGCCCGAATACGAAGTGGAGGAACTGCACGATGCGGCCTCCGACGTGTCCTCTCACTCCCCCCTGCTCTTTTCCTTTTCCTCTTTCCTTTGCTCTCTCTCCGCTCGCAGATGATCTTTCATTGAAGCTAGTACAACTAAAATAATCTAAACCTAAAGAAATCGAACTTTCGCCGGCTCCTCTGGCTTTCCTAAGCCCACACCCACACGCATAGACGTTCACTGTGCACCGCGAAACACGCGAGGAATTAACGCGGCATCGCAGAGCGCATTGGATTCTTCTCCCCACAACAGGAACCCCCCCCCCGCCTTCCTGCTCCGCCTAATGCACAGCAATTACGTTTCTCCCAGCAACAACGCGAACAGCGCCAGCAGCGATCGCTGCATCTTCTTTTCGAAGATGGGCGCCTGCCGACACAGTGAGCAGTGCACGAAGCTCCACCACCACCCCGACTCCTCTCCCACCGTGTTGTTCCCGATGATGTACCCCAACCCGCACGCCATCGCCCACATCAAGGACCGCGAGTGGAACGTGGAGTTCGAGAAGAAGTATCTGAAGAAGCACTTCGAGCACTTCTACAAGGAGGTGTGGCGGACGTTTCTGGAGTTCGGCCGCATCGCCGAGCTGCGGGTCGTGAGCAACCTCGGTGATCACCTGCTCGGTAACGTATACATCCGCTTTGAGGATCCGCAGGTGGCCGCGCGCATCGTGCGGGAGCTGCGCGGCAAGAAGCTCAATCAGATCATCGTGCTGCCGGAGCTGTCCCCCGTGACGAACTTCGCGGAGGCGTGCTGCAAGGAGGACCTGGAGGGACGCTGCCAGCGCGGCGAGCAGTGCAACTACCTTCACATTCTGAAGGTCTCCCGCAAGCTGCTGGAGAAGCTGGAGAAGGAGCAGAACAAGTACTGGAAGAAGAAGGAGCGCCACACCGACGGCGACGGGGAAGAGCGCAAGCGGGAGCGCAGCCGCTCGAACTCACCGGCGGACGCACCGCGCGGGGAGCCGTGTCACATCTGCGGTCAGTCGGGCCACGCCTCGCGTGAGTGCCCCATGCGGTAAAAAGAAAAAATGCGGTTTAACGCCGCGCGAGACGAGCCGCCGCGAATCGCACGCGTAATGAAATGAGAAGACGTGGCGTAGACTCGGCGAAGTGCGTTGAGGCAGGGCGATTTTCTTGGCGCTTCCTCTTACTTCTTGTGTGTGTGTCACCCATGCAGATCGTTCCTCCTGTGGTGGTGGTGGTCGCGTGTGAGGCCATCTGATTTATCTCGTTGACTACTGTTGTTCTTCTTCTATTTTAGCCGTTGTTGTTACATTGTTTGTTTTCTCTTCCACCGAACTCCGCCACACGAGGAATACAGATCTTTCCCCTCCGCGAAGGCGCGTAGAAGCCGGCTAGAAGCGCGCTGACCGGTTCGGTGGTCAGTCTTCGTTGCACCGGCGGAAGGACTACTACTGTTGTTGCTGTTATTCCGTTGCGTCGCCTCGCCAGCGGTGCTTTGGGTTGTCGCTGCGGACATCGTGGAGAAGAGACGAGAGGAAAGAGACCTTTTTCATAAGCGTTAAAACACGTAGATGTTTATAATGAATATTATTGTACGGAAGCGAATCGGAGGCCTGCGTGCTTCGTCTGCCCAACGGAGACGCAGGCACAACTCTGCAGGCGACGTGCTGCCGCGTCCCTCTCAACACTGCGTTGCCATGTCATAAAATGGAGCGATAACTAACGTCGCTCTGTGAGTCAACGCCCCACCATTCCCCCGTGTCCTTCTGTGCAACAACAACAACCAACAAGAACATACGTGTATGCGCACGCACGCGAACAGGAACTTCCAACAGTCACCAATTAAAGAAGAAAGAAAGGAAGAAAGGCTCTTAGCTTCGCGCTACGCATTCTCACTTCCTCCTATCGCTTTCAGTAAACCGAACAGAAACGTTTTGAACCTTCTTTTACAAATACAATACAAAACTAGCATCAACCAACGAGAAACAACCAAGCAAGAAAGCGATGCTGCGCCGCACACTGCGCTACGCCTTCGCCGCGGTGAAGTGCCCACCGGTGTTGAATGAGCCGATGGACAGCTTCGAGCCCGGCTCCGCCTCCGCGAAAGGCGTGCTGGCCGCCTGCAAAGCCGCTCGCCACGAAGTCCGCGACTGCCCGATTGTGATCGGCGGCAAGCCGTACACCACCTCCAGCGTGATCAAGGGAGTCATGCCGTCCGATCACCAGGTGCAGATCGCGAAGGCGTACAACGCAACGCCGGAGCTGGCGACGAAGGCGGTGGAGGCGGCGATGACGGCGGCGAAGGAGTGGAGTCGGGTGCCCTTCCGGGACCGCGCCGCCATCTTCTACAAGGCAGCGCACCTGCTCTCGACCAAGTACCGGCACGAGATGCGCGCCGTCACGATGCTGGGACAGAGCAAGAACCCGTGGCAGGCGGAGATCGACTGCATCGCGGAGGCGTGTGATTTTATTCGGTGGAACATCCACTTCGCGGAAGAGCTGTACGCGCAGCAGCCTCGCTCGGTGGCGAACAGCGGGGTGTGGAACACAACGGACTACCGGCCGCTGGAGGGCTTCGTCTCGGCCATCACGCCCTTCAACTTCACCGCGATTGCCGCGAACTTGGCGGGGACGCCGGCGCTGATGGGCAACACGGTGGTCTGGAAGCCGAGCCCGACGGCGGTTGCGTCGAACTTCTTAATGTTTAAGATCTTTGAGGAGGCGGGACTGCCGGCCGGTGTGATCAACTTCGTGCCGTGCGAGCCGTCCGTCATGGACAGCGCCGTCAACGCAGACCCGCGCCTCGCCGCGCTCGTCTTCACCGGCTCGACGCGTGTGTTTACGGAGATCAACAAGAACATCTACGGCCGCCTCGAGAACTATCGCAACTTCCCGCGCATCTCCGGCGAGACGGGGGGAAAAGACTTTCATCTGATCCACCCTTCGGCAGAGCTGACCTACGTCGCCGCCGGCACCATTCGCGCCGCCTTTGAGTACCAGGGCCAGAAGTGCAGCGCCTGCTCACGCATCTATGTGCCGAAGAGCTGCTGGGCGGAGCTGAAGGCCCTGCTCCTGAAGGGGCAGAAGCAGCTCAAGATGGGCCAGCCGGACGACTTCCAGAACTTCATGTGCGCCGTCATCGACGAGACGTCCTTCAACAAGATTAAGAAATACATCGACGTGGCGAAGGCGGAGAGCGACAACTACACCGTCGTCGCGGGTGGTCGCTGCGACAAGTCGAAGGGCTACTTTATTGAGCCGACGATTGTCGAGACGAAGGACCCACGCGCGCAGCTGATGCGGGAGGAGATCTTCGGTCCGGTGCTGACAGCCCACGTGTACGACGACAGCAAGCCGGGCTATTGGAAGGACGTGTGCGAGCTGGTGGACACGACCACCAAGTACGGCCTCACCGGCGCCGTCTTTGCACGCGATCGCGCGGCGCTGCGCGAGGCGGACGGGCATCTGCGCTACGCCGCGGGCAACTACTACGTCAACGACAAGTGCACGAGCGCCGTGGTGGGGCAACAGCCGTTTGGCGGCTCGCGGCTGAGTGGGTCGAACGACAAACCAGGTGCCGGGCAGTTCGTGACGCGCTTTGTATCGGCACGTTCGATCAAGGAGAACTTCGACGTGACGCCGGTCATCTCGTACCCGCACCAGCTGCCGGACGTGTACACCCTGTAGGCGTTGATTACTGTACTGTTGTTTTTCTTTTTCTTTTACGAATTCGTTTTCTTCTCCATCTTACCTGCCTTTTATTTTCCTCTCTACTAAACAGTGAAATGCCGCCGTGTCGTTTCCTCCCCTATTTCGATAGGCATTTGTTTTGTATCGGACTCCGTCATTATATATTATAGCTTTGGTGTGTGTGTGCGTGTGTATATCTTCTTTCAGCCAGCGTGCGACTCCCTCCACTTTAAAGAAACAAGAAAACAAAATGAGGTGGATTACAACGGACGTCGCTTTTCAAGCATATTTTTCGTGCTTTCTTCTTTATTATTATTGTTTCTAATATTCACAAAGGAGAAAAGAATGGTTTACATGCTGTCCTTCTTTAGTATTATTATTATTACATTCCGTTGTGTGGTTGAGTGCGTGAGGGAGTGCCGCATGCATGGTTTTCTGTTACTGGTGCGATCGGCGTCTTCTCTTGGTCGCTCTCCTGCAGTCTTCAGCGACGTCCGCCGCGATTATTACCGCGCGCGCATAAAACGTGCGAGAAGACTCCCCGAACGGCTTCGAAAGGGGGAAAAGGCGGTGACTGCTGCATTACTGTATTGTATCAGTCGCTTATCGGTTTTTTGGGGGGATCTGCACGGAAGCCCGTTGTGCGTGTGGACGTGAATGGACGCATCTGGTGGCCCCAGAGTGCGAAGGCAGAGACACCTGAGTGTGTGTGTGTGTGTGTGTGCGTTCAACGTGGCACGCACTCCTCAAGGCTTGTGAATGTGTTTGTATGTGCTTGCATGTGTTTGCTAATTTGTTTTTTCTCCTTGTTGTTAAAACCAACCCCGACACTCTAACGGATGTAAGAGGGTAATGGGAAGGAGCAGCATAAAATGAAAAGAAAGACTAGAAGAAGTATGAAGTTCGCCTCCACCCATTCGATGCCCCGCACAACCAAAAGTGGCAAGCAGGAAGGACCAGAACTGTTCACGGGGTTGCGTGGCCAGGCACGGCGTGAGGCATGCCTCGACGTGTTGCGCTACGCGAGATGCGAACTCAAGTGTGTGGACAACAACAGCGAAAAGAAGGTACTTCTCAGCTCATGAAGAGCTCTGCATACTTCACGTGCATGCACAGCGCGGCGACGCTCCAACGCAGATGTCGTGGTGCTACCCCGAGCGATGCTCTCCTCTGCTCATCCAACGCTTTTCTCTCTTTCTCTCTTCGCTCTTCCTCCGTACTTCCGTGTGCTTATCGCTGTCGCACATCAGCGACCCAGAACATCGAGAAACACACCAAACCCGGCTCAGGAGGAGAAGCACCTTGTGCGTCTCATCTCTTCTCTGTTGCGGAGCAGGCGGACTTAACACCGTAACCGCATACACCGCCCCCTCCCCACACACACACGCGTACCTCTTGCGTGCGGTGTGTATCCATTTACCTATATATATTGATAAGCCTTATTATTACTTGTTATTATTATTATTCACTTTTTGTTGTTGGTTTCATCATTGCGTTGCTCGTCGCGGGAGGTGCGATCATACGTCTTATTGTTATTCCTACTGGCATTACCCGTGGTGGCCTCCTTTTTGAGTTGCGCTCCTCTACGGATTTGCGTGTGTCTGTGTGCGGATCTCTTGTGGAAGCTGTTGTCAGGTTTGTTCACACCCTCCTCTTCGTTTGCTCTTTGATTTACCGGCCGGTATTTCTCCCTTCTTAAAGCGTATATATATTTCTCTATTTTTAACTACAGCAAGCAAATTAAAAAAAAAAGACTAGTAAGAAGCGATAAACGTCAGGAACCGCTGCCCATCATGCAAGACTCCAACACGCTCATCTTCGACGTGCCGGACGCCTTCGAGGTGGAGTCGATCATCGGCCAGGGCGCGTACGGCGCGGTCTGCAAGGCCGTGTTCTGCGAGGATCAACTAGCCATCAAGAAGATCCCGCACTACTCACGCAGCGAGGACACCGCCCGGCGTGTGCTGCGGGAGATTGAAATTCTGCAGAACCTTCAGTTCTGTGAGCAGGTGGTGGGCTGCCGCCTCTTCTTCCGGCCCAAGAGCGAGGAGAAGGACGTCTACGTCGCGATGGATTACATCCCGTCGGACTTGTCGTCGGTGATCAAGAACGGCGCCATCACGCTGGACGAGAGCGTCGTGCGGTACATCACGTGTCAGCTCCTGTTAGCGCTGCGGGCGCTGCACCGCTGCAACGTCCTGCACCGCGACGTCAGCACTCGAAACATCTTGATCCACTACAACTCGCAGGTGTTCCTCTGCGACTTCGGGCTCAGCCGCTTCTTCGACCCCGATGAGCAGCTCAGCTTCGGGGTCGTGACGCAGTGGTACCGTGCGCCGGAGATTATCCTCGATGCGGCGTACAGCTACGCGAGCGATGTGTGGAGTGTGGGGGTCATTCTAGGTGAGCTGCTTCTCCGGCGACACCTCTTCCCCGGCAAGTCGAACGACTCCGCCAACCAGCTTCAGCTCATCTTCCACCTGGTGGGGACGCCCTCGAAGGAGGTGTTTGATGAAAGCCACAGCTACGGCCGGGCGAGCCAGAACGCGAAGAACTACGCGCTGGCGTACATCGAGCGGCGTCCGTGCGCGTCGACGCTCGTGCATTTGCTGTCCACCGCGCCCATTCTCCACCACACCCCCGGTAGCGCGCTGCCGCCGCTCGCGGTGCAGCTGGCAGAGCAGCTTCTACAGTTTGATCCGGCGAAGCGGCCTAGCGCGGACGACGCGCTGAAGCACCCGTGGTTCGACTCCTGCCGCGCCTTCATCAACGAGGTGATCGAACACCAGGACGAGGAGACGATCCCGACCTTCACGCAGACGCAGAACATGAACCTGGCGGAGCTGGTGAAGCGTATTGAGGAGGTGGTGCCGGTGTTTTCGGAGGACTTGTTGGTGGAGGATGAGCCGGCCGACGCGCCAGCCGGGATAGGACAGGCACGCAGCTAGCACTCCCTCACTCCCACACCAACACACCAACACAGGCGTACACATAGACACACACTGATGTCGCAGTTCCTCGATCAATATACGCATTTGTATTTCTGTAGCTGTTGATTTAACTCGTAATGGGATGGAGAGGTGGTGGCCTTGTTGATGTCGTTTGTGGTCTCACTGTGCTGTCGGGCGGAGGAGGCGCGCTGCGTTGGGCATCGCACACACATGAAAAGAAGGAAAATAGAAATCTTCGAAGGCGGCATTGCCCTTCGGTGAGGAACAGCACATAACGGAGGCGAAGCCGCTGATGTGTGGTGTCACTTGCAGGGAGTCGCCTCACTGTTGTTCTTGTTGTTTGTGGCTTTGCCGCTGCACCCATCACGTTGCTCCATGAGAAGAGGGGGCGGGGGATCTCAACGCGGCACTTTCGTGATGTAGAGTGACTGCGCTGACCGAGCTAAGTAGAGGCTGCTAGAGTACATGAACAAGACTGTTCTCGACGGAGGGACGCTGTGGCGCAACTCCTTCGACGAAAGAAGATAATGTGTGCAATGACTGCAATGACTGCGCGTACTCGAGCAGGTGTACGGCATGCTTCCCTTCTCTTCTCCTCTTCTCACGCTGTTGCTGGTGTATGTGTGTATGTCTGTGTGCGGGCTCACGCATCTTCTCTGCCGTGAAGCAGTAAAGTACGCGACGGCGAAGCAGAAGGAGAGCGTCACGGCACAGCTGCACCACCTCCCTTTTATTATTGCTGTTGTCTGCCTGTTGGAGGGGTGGCTTCGCACGGTGCCGCTGCACGCAGCCGTAAAGCAAAATACATTTCTGTAGGTTTCCTTTTATTTTCTTACACTTCCCCCTTCTCGCCCTCTCAGCACGCAGCAATGATGCGTACATGCGGCGTGCTGCTGGATAAGTCCATGTTCGCGGCGAAGCGACGGGTGATTGTGCCGATCCACGCCACACCTGGCTACCCCGCGCACTTCATCAAAGCCTCCTTCACCACGGATCCGCTGAAGGAGAAGCAGAAAGCCCGCTTCTCTTCCGGCGGGGAGGCGATGCGCGAGGTGCAGGACATCCCAAAGCGCTTAGAAGGTCAGCGCTCGCGTGCGGATCTCGCGAACCGCGGCGACGAGGAGTTCGCGGCGCTGATTGAATTCATCCAAGGCGCTTCCTACGATCAACTCATCTCGGGCCGCCGCTTTAAGAAGATCTACGACAAGCTGTCGGAGAACGACGACATGTTCATCTGGCTGTGCCACACCGCGATGGCGGTGTTGAACCCCGGCGATGTGCGGTCGCGGCTCATCTACAACCACCTGAAGGCGCTCGCGGAGGCCGTCGCAAACGGAGACATGACGCAGCGAACGGCATTTCGCTTTTACGAGTCTGCCGTACGCAGTCCTGCCTATCGCGCGATCGCCGCGAGGCAGCTGGAGACGGGCGCGGCGACGCGTCTCGCTGGCATTGCCGCGGCGGCGGACGTAATGCGCGACATGGGCCTTACGCGGCGGCCCATGTCGGCCTACTTCGAGCTGTACCAGCGCATCGTCGAGCGTAGTGAAGCCATGACGCCGTGGGGGTTTCCACCGCTCTTTCAGTTTGAGGAGCGTCTCGCGTTGGAGCCGCGGCTGAAGTTCTTTTCGCGGGCGGGTCAGCAGCAGCTGGAGCGCCGTCGCCGTGGAACGATTTTCTCTCCACACACAGTTTTGCAAGGCCGGCGCATCTTCTGGATTCCGCCGACGTGGAACCGCGCAGGGCGCTTCATTGGGCCACACATCAACATGTACCCAGGCATGACACCTGATTGACGGTGCGGCGTGCTGTGGATGATGATGTGGATGATGATTTCTTATATAACTCCTGTGTGTGTGTGTGTGTGTGTGTGTGTTTGTGCAACGTGCCGGCATTTGGGTGTGGGTGTTGTTGCGAGGCAGCTGGTGTGCGTGTCTTTCTGTACTCGGGGCTCACCACACACAGGCACACGTCGGGGATCACATTGGAGGTGAGTGGGGCCATAAACCAGCCATCAGCAAAGCGCACCAAGCGCGCCAAACAAGTCTGAAATAAACAATGAGGAGAAGAGCACGCCATTGCGGCTGATGTGGTTGTTGGAGGGGCAAGAGCACGCAGCGGCGGGGCTTTGGTCATCTCCGCTGTTTTCAAATAAGGAAAGGAGGCAGCGGTGCAGAGGAGCAACTGTTTCTTTTATTTCTCACTGGATTCCAAAGTGCTTACATATATATATATATATATCGCGAGAGAGAGAGAGAGAGTTCGCGTGAGTCCGTTAGTTGTGAAACAGAAAAGGCTGCTGTGCGCCTAAGATCTCAAATTGAAGAACCCGCTTCGCTGTCATCATCACCATCACCATCGTACTTCGCTCCGCCTCCTTTTTTCCAACTCGCCTCTACCTGCATCGTTCAACATACATAAATATATGAACATAGAATTTAACAATAACCTGCGTTTTCGCACGTCCACGTAGCCAAGAAATCTAACACAGTTCCTAAAGCGCGCACTCCCACACCGCGAAGATACTCACCCTCGACATCTCCAAAGAGATTTGTTTTTCTTAAAGAATCAACAGCATTAAAAGGAAGAAGGAGTTCAGCTCAGTTACCTCCTTGTGCTCTACCTCTGAGCCGCACTCCACCTTCCCCTTCATCTCTGTCTTGCCAGCGTCTTTTTCTTTATCTAGTTGTACCCGTTGTTGGTCTTTCTTTTCTCTTTTCCCCTCTCATTATTGCAAGCGTATTTTCACTCATTTTACTCTCTGCGTCAGCGAAAACCCTCTCTGTGAGGCTTGTACCAACCAACACGAGTCGTCGACACCTCTCTCTCGCCCCTTCACACGCTCTCGCCAGTTATAATACGCCGGTGCACGGAGGAGTTACACACGTCGTGCCGACCACACACGCACACACACACACCGTCTCGCTTGATCTTTTGATTGCTTTGCTTTGCTCTACTTTTTCTATTTGTGCGTTTCCCTTTCGCGGCTTCGCATCACCATTATACCTCTCTGGTTGCTGCCCCGTTTCGCGTGGTTCCTCTGTACCGTGTTTCACCCTTCATTTTGATTTGCGCCTCCAGCTCACGGTGCGTTCTCTCGCCTATCTATAAGCGTGTTTTAATATATATACACACACACATACACACAGAGAGAGAGAAGATAAAGAATTGATTGCATCAAAGCAATGGGACAAGCAGTTTCGTGGTACTTTGAGCGGCAGAACGGCCGCAATGAGGTCGACTTCCCGGCCTACCTCGATTACATGTCCTACGGACGCCAGGGCATCCCCGTGAAGGGAACAGAGAAGGCGGACCGCTCGCCCATTTATCGCATGTCTAAGACAAGTGATGAGGAATTCAAGCGCCTGCGCACGGCCTGGTACGAGGACGGCTCCTGTCTGTCCACCGTCGAGGATATATGTCGCGAGCGTGGCAAGAAGACGGCGCTGGCCTATCGCACGCTGTCGCACATCGAGAAGCACGAGGAGGTGGCCGAGGATGGCCGGAAGAAGATGTTCGAGACGTACGTCTTCCAAACAAAGCACCAGACGATGAGCTACGAGCTTCTCTGGCAGAACATCGTGAACTTCGGCAAAGGACTGCGCGAGATTGGCGTGCAGAAGGGCAACATCCTATCCATCTACGAGGAAACCCGCTGGCAGTGGTTGAACTCGCTGTACAGCTGCTGGTCGCAGGGCATCGTCGTCTCGACCGTCTACGCCAACTTGGGTGAGGAGGCGCTGCAGTACGCGCTGAACGAGACGCAGTGCCACGCGATTATCTGCCGAGGGTCCAAGGTGAAGAGCGTGCAGGCGATGCTCAAGACGATCGGCGCGGAGCCGCACACGAAGATCATCTACCTGGACGAGCTGCCCGGGGACGTGGACCCCGGTGACTTCGAGTTTTACGCGTGGGGCGATGTGATGTTGAAGGGGCAGAGTAGCACGGCCAGCTACCACATTCCCCGCGGAGAGGACCGCGATGAGCTGGCGCTGATCATGTACACCTCCGGTACGACCGGCAACCCAAAGGGCGTCATGCACACCCACGGCAGCCTCTACTGCGGTGTGATGACCATCGCGGAGCGCATTCAGGATATCATCGGCGAAATGAAAGAACAGGAGTGGTACTGCTCCTACCTACCGCTGGCGCACATCATGGAGTTCGTGGTGACGTCGGTGTTGATGAGGCGGGGTGTTATCATCGGCTACGGCAGCCCGCGGACCCTGATGGACACGCACGCGAAGCCGCACGGCGATCTGTCCGAGTACAAGCCCCTCGTCTTTGCCGCCGTGCCGCGCGTGTTCGACAACATGAAGAAGGCGGTGGAGGAGAAGCTGCCGAAGCCCGGTACGCTGAAGCGTAAGCTCTTCGATCAAGCCTACGCGGCTCGCCTCAAGGCTCTCAAAGAGGGCCGCGACACGCCCTTCTACAACGACAAGGTGTTTGCGATGGCGCGCAGCGTGATGGGCGGTCACGTGTACGTGATGATGAGCGGCGGTGGTCCGCTCTCCGCCGCCACCCAGGAGTTCATCAATGTGGTGTTCGGCATGGTGGTCCAAGGCTGGGGCATGACGGAGACGGTGTGCGTGGCCGGCATCCAGCGCACAGGAAACCTCGACTACGACTCGGCCGGTCAGATTCTCAAGACCGAGGAGATCCAGCTGCTGGACACGGACGTCTACAAGCACACCGACAAGCCCGAGCCGCGCGGCGAGGTGCTCATCCGAGGCCCGTTTGTCTTCAAGGGTTACTACAAGCAGCCGGAGCTCACGAAGGAGGCGCTGGACGACGAGGGTTGGTTCCACACGGGCGACGTCGTGGCCGTCGAGGCCTGCGGTGCCGTGCGCGTTGTTGGTCGCGTGAAGGCGCTGGCGAAGAACGCGGTGGGGGAATACATCGCCCTCGAAACGCTGGAATCCATCTACGGCACCAACGAACTCGCCATGCTGAACTGCGTCTGTGTGCTCGTGCACCCCCACCGCAGCTACATCGCGATGCTCGCCGTGACAAGCGAGAAGCACGTCAAGGCCTTCGTGGAGAAGAACAAGCTGTCCGGCTCGTTCCCGGAGGTGCTGAAGGACAAAGCATTCCAGAAGGCGGTGCTGCAGAGCTTCCAGAAGACGGGCCGCGATGCGCACCGCAGCTCGTTTGAGATTGTGCAGAACCTGAAGCTGGTGACGGACGAGTGGACGCCGGAGAACGGCGCGTTGACGGCCGCCATGAAGCTGAAGCGCAGCGTCATCGACGAGAGGTACAAGAAGGAGATTGCGGAGCTCTTTGCGAAGGAGTAGGAAGGATCCGCCCACCCACACACACACTCAGGTGGTGAGAGAGAGAGAGGGAGAGAGCGGAAAGGGAAGAGAAACAAAAATAAATTAGCAGAGAAGAAAGCAAATCGGCAGGCTACACGAAATCGATGGGCCGGCGCTGCCCGCACACACGACGCGCTTCCTGTGCGTTACCATCACACCTCTGCAGATACATCCTCCTCTCCTCACCTCTCGTTTTATTAACAATAATTATTATTACTATTAAGGAAGTATATATATGTCGCTTTGTTGTTCGTTGTTTTCTTCTCTTTTCTGGGATGCTCCTGTAAACTCCAACGTGTTTTCTTCTCATTACAAATGTGGCTGACAGCGAAGTTTAAGCCGTAATAGTATTAGTCCTTGTCGGTCTCAACTGGCCTGATGTCTGACAACGCCTGTGCTGATTGTCTTACTCTTTCTTTTGCGCTGGATATAAGAAAGAAAACATACACCTTTTGTCCCTTCTTTAATGCTTGTGGTCCCGGCGTGTCGGCGCAAATCCGTTGCTTGGAGGACGCATTTTTTCTGTCATGCACAACCCTCAAACATTTCTTTTTCTTTTTCTTCCTCTTTTGCATCGCTATTCTTCCTCGTCGACTAAGTATCTCCGGTCGTCTTCCTTCTCCTTTGGCTTTTTTCTTGTTTTTCACTGTTAGTATTAACGAGAGGAGGGAGCATTTTGGTTTTCTCTTGGCGTTCTCTCCTGCAGAAAAGAAAACAAAAAAATTACCTCGGACGGTTCTTTGTATTCCGTCTGACCTGCTGCGCGCCCTCGTCTCACGTTTTGATTTAATCCTTCTCTTGTTTTTCTTTTTCTTTCATTTGCTTAAGTTGGTGTAATGTAATTAAATCGTTTTCTGTTGGTTTTTTTATTTTTCTTCTCTGGTGGGTGCGTTTCACAGCGGCGGGGCTCGCGCAGCCCATCGATGCGAACGTGCGGCCTTCGAGGAAGCGATGTTTAAAGGGAACACGCGAGCGAGGAAGTACGTCCTGACCCCTCGCCTCTCATTGTCTTCTTTTCCTTTTTTGATTTCTTTTCTTTCCCTTCATTCCTCTCACCGCAGAGAGACGAGCGGAGCGGAGGAGAGAGAGAGTAGTTAGACCCGGACCTAACACGCACACACACTCGCACGCACACGCACGTACGCGCCCTGAACAGACAGACACGCCGGCATCTTTGCCAAGAGATTTGTTTTTTCTTAAAGTTTGTTTTTCTTCCCTTTTGCGTCTTCTTCCCTCTTTGGTCTCGTGCTGCCACCTCTCCCCTCTTCCGCCGTCGCGCCGCACGCCGAGGGAGCGAAGAAGCTGCAATCAACTCGCGGTGCTTGCCCCTCTCTCTCTCTTCCTCCGTTGGCGGCCCACCGTTCACCTCCACACGTCCTCCGCTCTTTCGTCATTTCATATATATATATATATATATATTTTCTTTAATTAAGAAGTGCACGCGCACATCGCGTGGCTTTGAAAATAATATATATATACATATACGAGAAAGCGACTAAACCGATTGAGGGAATTTCCCGTGAGAACGCCTTTCTTTTTTTTTTTTGACGGTTATAGACTCCCACCTCTGTGCGTGTGTGATGACTATAATTTTTCCTGCTGATGTAACACAACCGTGAGCCGTGCACGATACGGCGATCGGTTTTCTCATGTAACGGTACACATGTTTTTTTAAGATTGTTTTGTTCTCCCTCTCGTGTGTGTTTTTTCTTTTTCCTCTTCTTCCTTCTCTGGGCCGCGCTTTCCATGTTCAAATGGCAGAAGAGCATACACCCCCATCCGCACAACGAACAAAACAGTAATTTGAAAAAAGGGAAAGAAAGGAAAAGGGATGTGTGTAGGCCGAGGCGAACACGTTTGGCCGCGGCGCTACTGGTGCAGAATATAAAGCTGTTATGCTTGTGATTATGAATACATATATATATATATTTCCCCTTTGATGCCTGAGTCCTTTCCTTTTTCCCAGTTTTCGTTGTCTTTCCGTCTGTGGGCAAGCGTCGCCTTTACGTCCTCTTCTTGCCATTCTTCTGCGTCTGCTCCTCATGTGGAGCTGCGCATCGCACGCGAGCTTCAATGATGGCGGAATACAACGAGGATGCGATGACAGTGCAGTATGACTTCACTTCATCTTATCGGTTTTTAATACGGTTTGCCAGTGCTCGCTGCGCGTGGGTGAGGAGGGTTGTTGATTAAAAAAGAAATAGACGTAATACGGTCAACCGTGTTGTGTGCCCTCCCTACCCCCCCCCCCTCCCCTTAAAAAAGGAAACGAAGAAGAAAGGGAATCTCTTGTATTTCTGTAATGTGCGACGAGTCGAATGCTGCTCTGTAAGGTATTTTTTCCCTTGAGGTGGAGGAGGAGGAGAGAGTGGAAGAAGCCAGAGAACACGCACCTGCTCCGTTTCTCTCCTCGTTAGAGCCGGAAATGGAAAACGAAGAACATCACCAGATCTTCTAATGGTAGAGAAAGGAGAAAGCAGAAGAGAGACGTGGCTGGCAGCCGCCGACACGCGTGTGCGGGAAGGTGAGATTTGTGTTCGTCGACTACGAGCAGCGAGTACTTGCCTTTTTTTTTCTTGAAAACATTTTCTTTCTTGCTGCTGTCTTCACCTTTCCGTAAGAAGTAACGCTTGAATCGAAGTAGAGCGAGGGAAACGATTTTCTTTGGTTTTGTTTTTGTCTCGTCGTCGAGTTCTTTTCTTTTCTTGTTTTCAGAACCCGTTCTTAGTATGAATGGAGATTGCAATGCCATGGCGTGCAGCACGCACCCGCGCAACATGCGTGCTGACGAAACGATCGATCGGCGTGTTTCCATGCGTCGTTGTGAAGCGCAGTGCTGTCCTTTTGTCTTTGCTGCTGTTATTTTCACTGTTCTCACTTCTGAGTTCGCTCCGATTCTTCTCGTTGGTCGTCTTCTGCCTTTGTCCGCCTTCGCTTCCCTCATCTATTCCCTCTCTTGTTTGTTTGATGGTTTGTCTTTTAAAAAATAACCTTTTTCTCCGTCGCTGCCGTGAGTACCCGCGCCGAGAAGTCTTTACGGCTGCTCTTGCTTTGCTGACCTTCAATCTTCTCTGCCTTTTTTGCCGGTGGGAACTTCACGCCCTCGACGCTTTGCGTCTGCAGTAAATCTCCAAAAGTATTTTAAAGAAAAAGAATGCTATTGCTACTGTTGTAAATATTGCTATGTTGACGAGCCGTTCAAAGAGGAAAGGAGAAGGGAGGCACCTCCCCCTGAAGAAGCGGTGTATTGATGCTCCTGCGTTTCCCTATCGGCTTGTCTTCTATCATGAGAAGCGGTCGTAGTGTATTTCGCGGAAGGGAGGGGGGGCTCCGTCTACAGCTTCCGCCGCCTCCACTGCAGCGGCCACGCAGAGTCTCTCTTCTGCACTCGCGCTGAGCTGAAGAGTTCGTTGACAACACAATTCGAGAGCACCGATTGAAAGAAGTGTTTATTCATCGACTGCTATGTATTTATTTTCTCCGTGCGTGCGTGTGTGAGTGTGTGTGCGTGTTCTCAAGCGGCGACGTGTGTCGAAGTACTATTACAGTACCGAAGTCTTGAGCTTTGCTTTCTTTGGTTTCCTCGTTCTATTCTCGGTCCTGCTGATCTTCCTCATTGCTTCCCACACGCAAATGCGTATCCACACAACCGCAGGTGTGGTATCCTGGCTCACCTTCTCACTACTCGTCTTCTTTGGTGGACGCTTTCAGGGTCTTTTGGTTTTCCTTTTCCAAAAACCGTATCCACAAGTTGATCGATCATCATTTATTTGTAGGTTTGTCAAGTAGCAGGAGGCATGCTCCGCCGCACCGTCCGCCGCGCCGTCGGCAACACGCGCTTCAGCGGCGGCAAAGAGCGCGATCGCATTGAGCAGGAGCGACGTCGCCGCATCCTCTACGACGCCGCCGGCAACCTGCAGCTGGGCGGCCTTCTCCTGATGATGTACGAGGACTTCCGCAAGCCTTTTGCGATCGGCGTCGGCCTGCTGGCGCTGTTCTACGGCTACAACCGCCTGCTCGTGTACTTATCGCGGCAGGACGAGGAAGAATGTAGACGATTGGATCTGGCGAGCGAGCAGGCGGCACGGCAGAGCGGCAAGTTGAAGGCGGACCGCTACCTGGTGAAGCCGTCGAGGCAAATCGATGATCCGGACTTCTTGGACATCCCAGCCTACGCAGGTAAGGGCGTGAACAGGAGCAAGCTGATGAGCGACGACGCGGTGAGCGGCGGCCCGATGCACGACGAGCGTAATCGCAGCTGAGGCGCAGAGGGAGTGAGAGAGCAGCGAAGGAAGTAAAAGGGCAGTTTTTGGTGTTGGTGGTGGCGGCGGTGGTGGTGTTCGTGTTGTATTGGCAGCTGCGTAGCGGGGCGCACGCATTCCCCCTCCGTCCCCTCCCCCATCGCTTCCTTCTCCGCGACACGAGATGAATGGCCAACCCAAAGAGAAACATAAAAAAAAATGTTCACAGCTTTCATTTACTCGACCAACAACAACAACACAAGAGAAAAATGAACGTTAAGACCTACGAGGAGAATAGAGATACTTTTTTTTTTGGAAGGAAACTGCGGTTTTCCGCTTCCCCGGTGGACGCGACGGACACGCAGAACACGTATTCAATGGGTGCTGTTTGAGTGCCTTCGCCGTTGATACATAAAATGTGTTTTCCTTCTTCGTGTGAAGCTTCAAAAAGTGAGGCGCTGTTGAGAAGAGTAGATGTATGTGTGTATTCGCATTTATCGAGTAGATGACGTGCGCAACCGAGCTTCTCGCATACGCTGTCCTTTACCGTTCTCTCCCTCCCTCTCTATCGTTCTGTCTGTCTGTCCGTCGGGTGGTTACGCACGCACACGCACACACACCGCACAAAACTGACGTCGACCACAACTTCAAGGTGCCCCGCATACACACGTGCGCGCGTCTTCGTCGTCACCCGTCTCAGCACTCGTTTCTTTTACTCCCTTTTTACTCGCCGTCATGCCGCGTGAGATTAAGACGCTGAAGGAGTTCCTCGCCATCTGCTCCCGCAAGGATGCGCGGTGCGTGAAGGTCAAGAAGAACCCGAGCGCGACCAAGTTCAAGGTGCGCTGCAGCCGCTACCTGTACACGCTGGTCGTGAACGACAAGAAGAAGGCCGACAAGATCGAGCGCTCCATCCACCCGTCGGTGAAGAAGATCGCCGTGACGGCCCGCTCGCACGCAAAGACGAACGCCGGCGCTCACTAAGAAAAACTCGCAAAGGACGCAAAAGAGGAAGCATGGAAGCGGGTGTTTTTATTGGGAGGGTTTCCTCCTCCGCGCGTTCTTCTTCGCTGTGACACGTGAGTGGGTAGCTCCCTGTCCCCTCTGGGATTCGTTTTCTCCGTGTGTGGAGTCTTCTTTTTCATTCCATTCATTTTTTAATCAAAAACAACAGCAAAAGCCAAAATAAAGAGCAAGGAGGAAAAATCACGTACGTACAAATCCTTCCAAAAGGTCCTACGTGGCAGATGGAGTGCCGGCGCTTTGGACTGTGTGCTTCTTCAGATGATTATTTTAATGGCGCGTCCGCAGGAGCCTTCTGGGTCCTCGCCGCCTTTTCTTTTCGTACTATTGTCGTTGTTGTGCAGCTGCAGCGGTTGCACGACCCTCCTTTCGATTTCTCCTGAGTGAACTCAGTCGATGTGGGCGATCACGCGAAGGCACGTTTTCCCTTCTCGTTTCCTCCTCTTTCTGCTCTTCGTCTGCCTCTCACATCGACTCCTTCGCGGAACACAAAAATAAGCCAGCGAAGTATCTCTCCTCCCACACGGCTTGTTCCTTTGCACGTTTCTTTCCTGTGAACGCGTGTGTGTGTGTGTGTGTTTCCCGTGTCGTGGTCGTGCTCTCCGTCCTGCGCTGATGTTTGAAGGGGGACGAAAGGTGGACGCTGCACACACACAGATCCGCACCGCCACGTCAACGCCAAAATCAGCAAAACAATATTTAGTAATTAAAAAAAAAATGTCTCTCCCCCTCGTGCAGTATGGATCTTCTGGGGTGAGCAGCGCCATCCGGCGCCGCGGTGCCGCGGCAGCGGTGGAGGCAGCGGCGGTGATGTGCAACAGCAGCGGCCAAAGCGGCCTCTCAAGTCGTCTTCCGCGCCCGCGGCTCCACCAACGGCGCTCGTACGCGACCGAACCGGGACACGCCGCATCTCGCTCATCCTCTGCCGACGCAGAGCACGTCTTCACCAGCACGTTCGGGTCGAGTCTGACAGCCGCAACAACAGCGTCCTCCGTCGACGACGCGCCACACCATCAGCAGGTTGAGGCGTTGTTTGCCCAACAATTCGATGTCAGTGCCGCCGGTGTCCATCACGGGCGTCCGCTTCGTCGTCATTACGAACAGCAGCAGCAATACGGCGCGTTCTCTGCGGCAGGCCACCCCACCGCCTTCCCCATCCCGGCGTCTTCCTTCGTTGACTCCACCGCATCGAAGGACAAATCGAAGGTGACTGGTCGGTGGGGCGGCCTGTGGCGCCTCCTCACCGGCGGCCGCTACGCAGGCGTCCCCACAAGGACCAATGCGCCACACCAACACCACGGCGGAGTCCACCGCACACGCCGGGGTGCTGCGGTGAAAGGCGGTGCTGCCGCCGCGCCGGCAACGTCTGTACCCGCCTACAACACCCACACTGGCGCTTTTACGGCTGCTCCGCCAGCCGCGGGACACGTTCATGCATCACCGCCACCGCCACCACCACCGGCGCTGCAGCGCTACTGGCGCAGCTACCACCTCTGGCAGTCGGTACATCAGCATGTGCAGAACGAAGGCAACGTGCTGGAGGGCATTCGAGCTCAAATGCGCAGCCTGAAGACGGCCCAGCAAGCAGAGCTGCGCGCTCAGCTGCGCAGCACCACTCGGTGGACCGTCTTTGTAGTGATGCCGCTGCTGACGGTGCTGTGGGGTTACATTTTTCTAGACAGCCTGTGGTACCGGTCAGAGGTACTGCAGCTGCGGATGGTCAATTACGATGCCGTGTTGGCGGAGCTCGAGGCGGCGTCGGAGACGGGGCGGAAGGCCTGGCGGGGACAGAAGGGTGGTGCGCCGAATAATAATAAGAGTATTCGCATTGATTAGGCCGGCCGAAGCGGACGGCGAAGAACTGTGCCGCTTTGAGACGCCGCTGTGCTCCTACTTTCTCTTGGCGGCGTTGTGGTGGTGGTTGTCGATTGGATCGTTGCCTTGTGTGTGCGCACGACACGTAATACCGCTGTTTTCGCTACAGTCCTTATTGCTAAAGTGAAAAGAAAAGCAAGTTGAAAAGATTGTGTAGCACGAGTGCGTGGCATTCCCCACTGCCGTTTACGTGACGCACTGACCCAGGGTAAATACCTCTTCTGTTTTCTTCGTGTTTCACATGGGCTCTGCGCAGGGTGAAGTCCCGAAGTCCTGCAAGAAGGGAATGTCTGCGCCTTCACCTTACCTTTGCCTGACCGCTCTTCACATGTTTCCTTCCGGTTTTCGCATTTGTTATCCCTTGGTTCTCTCTTTCTCTCTATCTCTCTCACGCATGCAATCTCCCTTAAAACGAAATCACCTGCGACGGACACGCGTAAACTCGGCAGCAACCGCCCCCCCCCCCCCTCCTCCCCTTCCAATAGTTGTGTATCCTCATCTTCAAAAGAGCAGTGGACGGTGCGGGCGACCAGTGGATATCGCAGCGATACTCCCGCTGATCAAGTTGGAGGACGCAAGAGAAGGAACGGAAATCCGCCAACTCCACCGCACCTTATAAAAAGGCTACCGCCAACTACTCAACACACACGTCTATATATATATATCTTCTCTCTCCATCGGTCTTGGCAAAGCGAAGTGCTGCGGCCCTCCACTGTAAGAAAAAGAAAAGGCGGGACTCCTTTAAGCGGTGTGTGATTCACCTCAGCATTGCGGCTCACGAGCTACCCGAGGAGAGGTTCATCGACTTGGTCGTCCTGTGCAACGGCATATTTGGCTTGTTAGTGCAGTGTGCACCCTCTTTCTTCCGCTGTACCGTCGTTTTGCCTAACTGTGCGTTCGTTGAGTTGTTCCACACTGTATGTCGCACACACACACACACAGTGTGGACATACGCCCTCTCCATCTCGCCGTTGTTGTTGCTGCAGGTGCTTTGTCTGTGTACGTCTGTGCGTGTATGTGTGTTTCCCGTCATCAATCTGTTCCGGTCAGATTTCATCTCATTTCTTTTTTTGAATATCGCTGCTTCGTCGAGTGCGTTGGTGCACCGCGCCTTCGCTTCTGCCGTCTTCATCATTTCCTTTCTTGAGTTTTTCAGTACTTGTCACTTTCTTCGTCGCGTGTTCCTCCCCCCTCCCCCTCCCTTCTAGACTTAAATGGCGATGCAACCCATCAGCGGGGTGGTGCCGCAGGAGCGCTGGCAGGCACCGCAGAACACTAAAGTCTGCCAGTATCAAGACTGCGGCGACGAGTTCGGCTTCTTTTCCTCCAAGTACAACTGCCACCGCTGCGGCATCGTCATTTGCAAGAAGTGCGCGGCGAACACGACGGTGATGCCCGGCTACTTCAAAAACGCAGCGGTGCCGGTGTGTCCACGCTGCTTCCAAGTCATCGAGCGGGTCCGACAGCGGGGCCCCTCCACCCCTGGCTACGTCGTTCACTCGACGACCGTCAGCGCCGCTCCCCTGCGAACGTCGCCAGCGCCACTGCAGACACCGGCCCGGACCGCGGCGTCACTCACGAAACAAGTTGACGCGAGCGACCTGACGGCGCTTCAAGGCCTCATCGAGACGCTGCAACGAGCACTGGACGCGGAGCAGACCAAAGCCGCCGCCGCCGCCTGCACTAGCGCCGAGGAACTCAAAACCGTGAAGGAGGAGAACGACGCCTTGAAGGAAACGATGCAGCTCCTGCAGACACAACTGCAGCAGCACGATCAACGCTGCGGAGCCGACGCCGCCAGT
>NW_015438390.1:69789-87490 GCF_001293395.1 Leptomonas pyrrhocoris
CAGGAGCGCGACAGCCTTGCGGCGCAGGTGGCTCAGTTGCGGAAGACCCTGTCTGGTTTAGAGGTGGAAATGGAAGTGTTGTCTCTCGAGCGGGACTTGGCCGTTCAGGATCGTGATGCGGCGAAGTCGAGCGTGGTAGATGCGGAGATGCTGGCGAGTGAGAAGGTGAAGGAACTATCGTCCAAGTTGGGCGATGTCTCAGCTGGGCTTGCAGAAGCGCGGGTGCAAGCGAAGACCGCTCTGGAGAAACTGGGTGCGGCGGAGAAGGACAGCGATGAGGCGCGAGCAGCTCTCCAGGCGGAGATGATCGCACGGAAGACCGAGCAGACAGCGTCACGTGACGAGCTCTGTGCCGTGATGGCACAACGCGATGCCGCGCTACACGAAGCGGAGTCGACGAACGCGGAACTGCATGAGAAGGTGGAAGAGGGACGGCGGAACATCGCGTTGTTGCAGCAGCAGCGGGAAAGCACATCCGCGGAGCTCGAGAGCTCTCGAAAGAACCTCGCCGAGGTGCAGACGGCCGCGGCGGGGCGTGCGGAGGCGGCGGCGATGCAAAACGAAGAATCAGAGCGCAGGTGCCAGCAGCTGGAGGCGCAGGTAGCGCAACTGCAGTCCGAAGTGCAGGCGACGAAGGAGGAGCTGCACCACGCTGCGGAGAAAGCCGCTGCACTCATGACACGACTCACCGGTGTCTACGGCACTCCAGCCGGCACGATCACCACCACAGCAGCAGACGCAGCAGCAGCAAACGACGATGATCGTAGCGGCGATTCGGACGGCGCGGGCGGTGCGAGGGAGTTCGGGTCGTCGTTGTCCTCCCCCGCACTGCGCAACTCAAACCCACAAAGCGATGCCCTTCTGCTGGCTGAGGTGCGCCACCGACTCCGCGAGCGGGAAGAGGCGATGCGGCTGCTGGCGGAGGGCGTGGAACTGCGCGAGCGGGCACGTCCGTTGGAGCGCATCCTCGCGGAAAAAATGGACGGCGCAGAGGGGAGCAAGCGGAATACGCCGCCAGAGATGGCGATGGTGGACGCCGCCGCCTCCGTGGCAGCGCGCGAGGCGCAGTTGGAGGTGCGGGCTGCGCAGCTCAAAAAGAAGGAGCAGCAGCTGCTGCGAGTGGCACACGAACTGCAGGCGAAGTCGCACGCGCTGCAGACGCTGCATCTCCGCGCCGCCGAGAGAGGCGGAGGAGGAGGACAGTTCGAAAAAGACAGCAACGACGAAGCGAAGCGCGCGGACACCGCGCCGGCGCAGCTTCCACCCGCGCCCATCACACCCGTTCGAGCACCTCTGCTGGAGAATGACAACGTGGAGACGAGCACGAGGGGACAGGGAGACAGCGGCGAGGCCGTCGCCTCCCCTCCGCCGCGGCCACCACCGCAGCCTTCCGCGATATTCATGGCGCCGCCCGACGACGTTGATCAGCATCAGCACGCGCGGGGCAGAGACGAGGACGCGGCCGACACGCAGGAGCGACTTGCAGCGGCGACGGAGGCGTACCGAGATGTCTTGTTTGGGCACATCCTGGAAACCAACGGCCTGCAGGGCTGTCGTTCCCTGGCGCGGTACCTGCCGGGCCCAACGGGAGGCCACCGAAGTAATAATGCGACGATGACGGACAGCGGCGCAGGGGGGCTGTCGGACATGGCGCGAGAAACGCGTGCGATGCTGCGGGCGTTGGAGGACCGACTCGACGGCTCGCGCGGGGCGCCGCGGGGGGTCGACCCGGCGGTGCAGCAGCGCAGCTTGGAGGCCTTTCGAAAACTGGAGAAGGCGGTGCGTTCGCTCTGTGGTGCCAACCTGGAAGCGTAGCGGTCGACCATTCTTCTTTTGCCGCTGTTGTTCTCGAGGTGATGGGGGAGAATGCGTGCGGCGGCCTCGCACTTTAGAGATGTTCTTTGTTATTCCTCTTAGCATTATTATTCGCTGGTTGTTTGTTGTTGTTGTTGTTATTTTTATTTCTTACCCTGTGTGGCACACACATACACACACGCGTGGCAACGCTGTGGAAAGCGCCTCCGCTGTACATTCCGGATTATATTCTTTTTTCAAACATACAGATGTTTAGGTTTCTTTCCTCCTTCATCTTCAGCACGAAAGCCGAACGTCGTGGATGGGTCGGTGTTGATGTTCTTTCTTTTTTCTTTTAAAGAGGAATAGACGCGGATGCTGCGTCGTACGTGACCTGAAGTACCGCGTCGCGCCGTCGCGTGCACTGCAAGCCTGTTTCTCGAACGCGGAGCTCCTTCGAACACCTTACCCTCTCTCTCCCTCCTTCGCCTTCCCCCTTTCCATTCGCATTGTATGAGCGAAGGTGTCACGGCAAGTACACTGATGTCCATGCAGCGAGAACGTTGCTCCCTCGCAAGACTCCGCAGCGACGCTTCTCTTACTTCCTTCTTTGCGCAAATCAACTGACAATCGAAGGAAAGAGACGGAAGGGCGTGTAGCGGCGCTCGCTGCACAGCGGTGTTAGCAGGAGACGCCCTTTTCTTTACGTGTGCGACTTCTACCGTGCCTCAGCGTGCGCTGTGCAACTCTCTCGCTCCCTATTATTATTTTTGTTTCCTGGTTTTCGTGTTTTATCTTTTACCTTCGTATTAGTTGTGTTGGACGTGGTGTTGCGCACGCTTCAGGATACATGCATATATATATATATATATATATACCTATGGGGGTTTTGTTTATTGTAATTGGCAGTCTTTTCCTCTCCACACGCGTCTCGGCAGCTGAAAAGCTATTATTTTTCTTTCAGGGCTGACTCACACGCCTCCGACAAAAAGAGAAACGAATGGAGCAGCGCGACGCGGAAGGGCACACAGCCGTCGGCAGCCGGTCTCTCAGGCAGGGCGCCGAGGCGAGCGGAGCGGCGCGAGGTGCTGCACAGCCTCCCACCGAACTCCACACGTCACCAGATGTGCACGAAGCCCCTAACGCTGCTCCTCACGCCGACCAGCTCGGCGGCCACGACACACCGGCGGCGACGGCAATGCAAAACCCGCGGACGAGGAGAAGTTCGCCTGCCGAGGCGTACCTCGCCGTACGAAAGATTCTAGAAGAAGTGGAACGGCAGCTGACGCACGCACACGCAGCCGAAGAGCAGCCTTTGCCCTCCTCCTCCTCCGTGTCGTTGTTGCCGTCGCGCACAGCAGACGCAGCGCAGCGTCAGCGCAACGCAGCAGCACGTGCACTGCGCCGCGTGCATTGGCTGGCGCAGTGGACAGAGAACGTGTTAGATGCCTACCCTTTTGTGGAGGACAACGCTGGAGTGGAGGGGATGCGCAGTGAGGCTGCACCTCCTGCGACGACGAGAGCCTCCGTCGTGCTGGAGGCGACGCCATCAAACGTTGAATCTAGTCTGATGGTGGGGACAGCCGGCAAAGCACCACAGCAAACCGTCAGGAGCAACAACAGCGATGACCGCTGCTCTCGGTCACACGAGGAGGCGGCGGCGGCGGCGGCTGTGCGTGTTGATTCAGTTGCAGCTGGACACGCAAACGGTGAAGACCGCAGCTCCGCAGGAGAACTCGATGGAGTTGTGTTGGACAACATGGCGAAGACAAGGGGGTGTGCGGATGAGCACGCGATCGGCGGCCGGTACAACAACGAACCCGTCGCAACCAAATCACCCCCGACACGGCGCCTCAACTGCGATGCTCCACACGCACCGCCGGTAGAGCGCCAGCTAAGTTTTCCGTCGGAGCACGGACTGCGTGCCGCGGCCGCCGCCGGTGCGCCGCATCCCCACGTTTCTCCTCCCCACGAACTACCAAGGGAAGCGGCCAATGTCGGTCGCCGTGCGGCGGTCTCTGCTGCGTCCGCCTTCACCACACCAGCGCCTCCGCCGCCGCCGATCATTCCACGTGATCGCCCACCTCTCTGCCGTGATGTTGGCGCGGTGCACGACGTGCCGTCGACGCTGGCGGAGCAGCGGGCGGCTTCGGTGTCGCAGCGGGGTCGCTGCGCGCACTGCGGCACCGCATTGCCGCTGCCCACGGTGACTGCGTATGAATGGTGTTGCGCAAAGCTGACGGGTCTGTGCAGCGTGGTGCGCTGTGGTGGTGGCGGTACTTCACGCTGTCTTTCTCGTACTGGCTGCTGCTGTCGTCTCTGCCTCTTGTGTCGACGGGGCGATGACGATGACGGTGACGGCGGCAGCGGCAGCGGCAGCAGCGGCGGCCTCGACAGCGACGTGGAGAGGCAGAGCAACGGCGAGGCAAGAACACCTGCCACTCCACGCAGTACGAGCGAGGCACGGCGTGCAGATGCGCGGCATATCATCCACGGCAGCAACCGTATCAGCAGCGATCGATGTCGTCGCGCGTTGATCGATGCAAGAAGGACAGAGAGAGAGGACTCGTACGGCGACAATCCAGAGCTTTCTTTCGCGGAGGACGACGAGGCAGGCGAGCGTCAAGGATTGCTGGCGCTGCGCAGCGCCATCCACAAACCACAGAACACCCATCTAATCAGCCCACCGCCGTCGCGCAGCGTTACCAGTCGGTTAAAGACAACCACCGCGTCATCCACTGCTGCTGCTGTCGCCGCTCGCGCTGCGGCGCACGGCACCGCGGGTGCGCTGTTCTGCGTGTATGAAGGCGTGTACCTGTGCTCGGCGTGTTTCTGCGCCAAACCTGACACGTCAGCGGTGCCGCGGGATGCTGACCGCGTCATCGATCCTGCGGCGTGGCAGGTGCGATCAACTGTGGTCCCTCGTGCAACTAACGGCCCCCATAGGTTCCGCGAAGGTGATGCTACCGGGTCTGTGGACAACAACACCAACGAGGACACCAATAGCGGAGATGTGTCTCCCGTGTACGCGGCCGTGACCCACGCCGCCGATCGCCTCAACCGCTGGTGGATGTCGCGGCAGCTTGGCGAGGACCCGCCGACGCCCGTGCCCTTCGCTGCGCCACCGCCGACCTCCTTCTCCGCTACCTCTGCCGCAGCTGCTGCATCATCTTCGCTTCCGCCGGCATCGCACGGAGTCGCAGCAGGAACAACCAGAGAAGCAGCAGCGCAGCATGCTTTTATTATCCCGGCGCACGTGCTCATGCGCTGGGACTTTACGCGTTACCCCGTCTCGGCACGCGCAGCCGCCGTCCTGCAGCGCCACAGCAGCGCTACGCCGCCCCCTTCCTGTCCTCCGCCGTTGATGGGGTTGTTGTATGACATCTCGGCCATACACCCTGCGCTGTACACCTGCGTGCCCGCCCTGGCGGCAGCGTCGCGGCTGCGCAAGCGGATGTGCCTCCTGCACGCCCAGATGTGGTGGTGTGCGCGCTATCGGGCGGACGTCTGGGGCGTGGATCGCGGCAGCCGTACTTCCTCACGCATCAACGGTGGCGAGAGACAGGAGGTGCCACGGGAACAGCAGAGTGAGAAGATGCGTGCGATCCTCCTGCAGCCTTCCGCATCGTCCGCAGCGGCAGCGGCGCCATCTGAGGGTGGAGCCTTTCCTGTACACCAAGTCCATGACGCTACGCAGCCGACCGCGTCACCGGTGCAGGCCCCAACTGGCTTCGGCGCTGCCCCTTCGCTGCAGTCCGCACAAACGGACGACGCGGAAGAAGAGGATGGTGATGATGCAGATGAAGAAGGTAAGATAGAAGACGCAGCGGAAGGAGCCACGGCGAGCCGCGGTACACCACTGCGTCCTTCATGGTCGACAATGACGACGCCGCCGCCGCCGCGCTGTACGCCGAAGCGGCGCTACTTGGTGGAGCGGGCAGAGGGCTGGTCTTTGCAAGATCTGTATCGCCTGACCACGCCGTGTGTCCCACCGGCGGCCGTGGCTGCTGCATATCGCGCGTCATGCGCAGAGCGCGTGCCGGTGGTGGAGGCGCCGTCGTTGTTGGGGGAGCTGCAGTCGATGTACGCGATCTTGCAGGAGCACCTTCGGTGTTGCGACTACTGCCGTGTGCACTGTCGCGACATGACGACGGGGGAATAAGGCAAAAATAGTGGAGGAGGGGCGGGAGGAACAGGAAGGGCGATGCTTTTGCAGATGCTTCCTTGGGCCTTGCCACGACGATCCGCGGCTTTCAACTCTGTGATGTGTGCCGCTTCGAAGAAAGTAAATAGCTAAAAAGAAGAACGAAATGCGTGGAAGCTGATGCTCGTGAGGACGGTCTTGTTGGAGGGGGGAGGGGGTTGTCGATGCGCGATGGATCAATCAAGAACCTTCGGAAAGGAGGCTGCCTCAATGCAAACGGGTGGATGTGCTTGTGTGCTCCCGCTACGGTTCGTTCCTCTTATCGACTCTTTTCTCTTTCTTTTCTCTTCCTCTCCGCGTGTCTTTCGCGCGTCGTGCCGGTCCGCCGCACACAGCAGCACGCCAGTGATTTGCCCTCCTTCCTCTTATCCGTCTTACTACACTTACCATTGCCATTATTCGTGTATATCTTTCGCTGACTTCCCAGCACGATATTCTGTACATCACTTACACCAAGTACGTATCTGATCTATTCATCTATTGTTTACTGTTGTTATAATTATTGTTTTCGCAGTCCCGCGTACGCACAGCGAGACCACTCTACTCCGTTGTCTGTGGGTTTCTCTCCTGTCGGCGCCCACGCACCACCCACCGGGCCTCTACCACTTCACGATCACAATTAGTATTACTCAGGCGGCTGCGTTTTCCCGCTGTGGTTGTTTTGCTGTTTCTATTTTTAAAAGGGAAAAACAAGAAAGGAAAGCTTATTTCTTTTGAAACCTCCCTCCGCGAGAATCGCCAGCGTTGTGGTGGTGTTGGTTCTTTAAACCTCCATTCTAACGCAAAAACACGTTCTTTAAACACTCTCGCCTCACACACACGCACACGCATTGCAAACTCAGATTTGGAGCTGCGTGCGGGGAGTAATCGCGCCATCATCCACATCACACATCATCATCATCACCATCTTCTTCTGCAGCCGCTACTGTTACTGCTGCTGCTACTGCGATCATGCCCGCTACAACCACGCCGTCCTCCGCCAGCGTATCCGCGGCGGAGGCGCTTAAGACTCACTTCACCGTGGACGCGACAACCGGTGAGATGGTGTTCCCGAGCACGGCCGAGTTCCAGGCCTACGCAGATGGCCGCAGCGCGCAGTACGACGCGGAAGCGCGTCAGCTTGGCAAAGCCAGCACACCGGCGCCATGCGTGTACATCTACAAGGGCTGCGTCTACGACGTCACCGAGTTCACCAACGTCCACCCGGGCGGCGGGGACATCATGCTGGACTACCACGGCAAGGACGTGACGGTGGTCTTCCACGACGAGTACAACTTTCACGCGCACACGAACTTGGCGCTGAACATGCTGCTGCAGTACCGCGTTGGAAAGGTGGAGCGTGTGGAGAGCGCCATGACGGGCCAGCACGGTGAGTTCGAGAACTACCAGCGCGAGGAGCTCACCGCCTACCCCCGCATGACGGAGCAGGAGATCTTCTACGCGGACTTCACCATCCGCCGTGATCGTGGGCTGTGCTGGCAGGCGATGTTTTTAACGCTGCCGCAGTACATGCACCTCATCAACACGCCGATCTACGTCCCCAGCTGCCGACTGTTTGACCTGGACTTCTTCGAGATGTTCTCGCGCACCAAGTACTGGGTCGTGATGGTGCTCTGGCTGCCACTGAGCTTCTTCTGGACGATGCGCGGCGTGATGCGCGACTACACGAACATCAACCCGGAGTGGAGCAGCCGGTTTGACTCGCTTCTCTACTACCCGAACAGGAACCTTATCTTCCACAACTACCCAACCGACAACGCCGCGCTCGCCGACGCGCAGTACCAACTCGCGGTGGAGCGCAGTCACTTCAGCTTCGTCTTCGTCGCCGCCTTCTGGCTCTTTGGCCTTTTTTTGTGGACGTTCATGGAGTACTTCATTCACCGCGTCGTTTTCCATTTTGAGCGGGCCATCCCGGCCTCGCTCTTCGACAACCCAGCGTGCAAGCTGCTGCACCTGGTCCTGCACGGCATCCATCACATCATCCCGATGGACCCCGACCGGCTCGTCTTCCCGCCGGCGATGTTCGTTGTGGCGAGTACAGTGATCTACCACGCCTACAACTACCTGATGAACGGCAGCTGCCTCGATGTGGTGGCGGGCGGCGTGGTGTGCGGCTACGTGCTCTACGACGAAATCCACTTCCTCATCCACCACCTCGACCCCACCGACTTCTACTTCAAGGACTTGAAGAAGTTCCACCATGCACACCACTACGTGGATGATCAGCGGGGCTACGGCATCAGCTCTAAGTTCTGGGACTACGTCTTTGGCACGGAATGCAAGAAGAACTAAAATATTTTTTTAAGAACGGAAAGATTCTCAAACTTTTTTGTTATATATAAGTAGGGTAAGTATGAAACATATTTATTTCCTGTCTTGGCGTACGCGAGCCGGCGACGGAGCGCACGGCGTACGGACTCCCGCACTCGTGCGGCTTTCCTTTCGGCGAATGATCGTCATCTTCGCTGCCGCAAACGTGCACCTGGCAAACTTTTTTTTTTTTCGTTAGAACGCGTTTTACTTGTTTTTTAAAAAGATGCGGGGAGGGAGGCTAAAAGATTTTTGTGCTTGTTTGGCTTTATTTCTTCTTCCTCCTCTCCCTTCTTTCTCTTTCCGTTTTTGGGGGGGGATGCCAAGGTGCGTTGTGACGCTGCCACAAGCGGGTTCACACCTCCGCCCCCCTCCTCCTCCTCCTCCTCTGCCTCACCCCCACCCCTCCTCGTCTCATCACGTGGGAAAAGGGGGGCTTTTGTGTTGTTGCTGTTATTTTGCTTTCTTCGATTTTTCTATTTTCTGTCGTGTTTGACGCAGCGTACGCAAACGTAGACATTGTTGTTGTTGGTGCTGCCTTTTCGGGGAAACGTACGCTCCCCCGTTGATATACATATACATACATACATATATATATATTTGCGTGTGTGTGTCTGTATGTTTTTCCTTTGAATCTCTTTTTTTCTTTGGTATTCGTTTTTGTGTGGTTTCCACTCAACAGAGGGTGGGGGGGGGGACGTATTTGTTGTGGTCGCTGATGCTGTTGTCGCGTACTTCCATTTGCTGTTCTTGCGGTCGCTTTGTTCGTTTCGTTATCTTCCTTTCGTCTCACCGACCACTTCGCCTTGACTTTTCTCTTTCTTTCTTTCTTCTGATTTCCTCTCTCACCCTCACAAACACATTTCTTTAATACAAAGTGTTAATTCTTCGCCCAAAGTAAGGGAAAAATATCTTCAAGGCAGAACACGGAGCCTTTTGTTACGCCGCTGTCGGGGGATGCTTGTTGACGTAGGAAAGAGAGGGGGGAGTGAGGCACACACACACACACACACCTCACATGCACGCAGCCGACGGAGTCTGGCGCTAATATATAAACGCTGTCTGTGCTGATCTGTTCTTCACCACCGTGTGATTGCGCATTGCTGAATAAACTTCAAAGGTCAATCGAGAGCTACGTGCGCATTGGAAAGCAGTCCCCCCTTTCCCTCCCAATAAAAAAAGGAACTAAATTTGCTCTTCTTGCTTTTGGCGGGTTTTTGAGATGCCCCTTCGCTCCACGTGTGGTCATCGTTGCCATACATACGCCGGGGGAGGGGGGAGGGACTGCGTCTTCGTCTGCTTTTGTTCCGCAGCGCTCGGACCCGCCTGCGGATCAACGTCCTCAAATGACTGGCTCGTTGGTGGTGGCCTTTTACCTTTCCTTCTCTCGTTTTTTGGTATTCCTTTCTTGCGCTTTTTTTTTTTTGGTACTTCTTTAAGTTTCTTCTTCTGGTTTTTACTCCTTCAGCCTTTCTTCTCTCCTTCCTTTGCTGGATTCTGGCACTCACGCTCTGGTTCTCCTCAACTTCTACTCGAAAGTTGTACTTTTTTTTGATTTTCATTAGAAGCAACTAGCCTTGCGTGTGCGTGTGTGTGTGTGTATGTGTTTTGCTGTTGTGGATGATGATGATGGTGTGCAGTTGTGTGTGTGTCTGTGCGTGTTGACGCTTTGGAGGGCCGTCTGCTTTGTCTTGATTTCCGTTTTATAGTACTTTTTCCCCTCCCGACTTGTGTTCGGCGCCGCCGTGCAGCGGTGACGTGCTTTGGTTTTGATGTTGGTCTCATCTCTTTTAGAGGGGATAAATCCGCCGCATTTCGCTCATACACCCCCTGCCGGAGCCGCTTCGATACGTTGCTGATCTCCGCATTTTTCTGATTCTTTTGACAAAGGCGTGCGGTGTTTTAACGTTGTTATTACACAATTTTTTTTGTTATCTTTTTTTGTTCGACGCGAGCGCTCTTCACACACGCGCACACACACACGTGGCGGTTTACGTGTGAGACTTTGGCAGTGGGAAGAGAGAGAGAGCGGAGAAGTCAGCTGTTCCTGTGAGAGCCACCTGCGCACGCGAAGCATGCCTCTCGCGCCTCTCCCCTCTTCTCGATGAGCGCAGGATGAAGGAAAAGCAGAGGATTTACATTACCGACCAAAGGAAGTAGCACTGTGACGAAGAAAGAGCTGCCGTGTCGCTGCTCTCAAGCCTCTTACGACGTTATAAACCTTATTTCCATCTTTCTTCTGTTTGTTTTTGCTGTTGTTGCTGTGATTGCTTCCTTCTTCATACTTATCATCACCTATAATACGTAGGGGACGTGTGTGTGTTTTTCCGTTATGTACGGAGGCTATTCGCGCCTGCTCGCCTTATTTATGATTGTACCCCAAAAAAAGATTTCTTTGTTTGTTTTACTGTTATTTTTTCCCCTTTTCTCTCTCTCTCCTCCTCTCCTTCCCTCTCTCTCTCATCTCTTTTCGATAAGAATCTCTAGCAAACTTCTGAAGTAGGATCACAAACGGAATTAAGGGGAAGGAATTAATAATGATGATGATGATAATAGCAGTAATAGAAGGCAGAGAATAAGAAAGTGAGTTGTGTTTTGAGTCCTTTATTATTATTCTGTTTTCTCTCTTTCTCTCTCTTGCGCGTGTGTCATTGCAGCGTGCGCTGAACGATTTCTCTCCTCTGCCCCCTTCCACCTCCTTTTTCCACCTACGGAGGGACCGAATTGTATTTGTTCTTCTTCTTTCTCTCTCTTTGTTTTTCTATGATGTTGTTGCTGCTGCTGCTGCTGTTGCTTGTGTACTCGATGGCGGGCTCCATCGCGCAATCCGTCCGCCTCCCCGCTTCTCTCTTCTTTTTTTTTTGAATTGTCCGTTGTCCGTTGTTGTTTCTGCCGCGGCGCAGCTGCCCCGAATTCGCGTGCCGTTCGTCAACCCCACACAACCCCCCCCCCCCCCGCCTTACGACTGCTCTTTTTTCTTTCCTGTTTCGCGGTTCTTGATCTACCCAAGCGGCTCTATGAAATCGAGAGAGGGAGAGGGAGAGGGAGAGCGACAGAGATGAAAGCGAAGGTGTTTCTCCCGTATCTTCTGAGTTGCTTTACGACTACCGCTGTTGCTGTTTGACGATGCCGCGTTGATGTCTCGACGCATCTTTCTTTTTCATTTCTTTCTCAGGGTGGGAGGCCGTTTGTTGTCGCTGAGTCGGGGTCAACGCTCCCTCCCTCCCTCCCTCCCTCCCTCGCCGGCACCTTCTCAAATACATCTCTAATATATATTAGTGGGTTTGTATGTATTTCGAACTTCGTTGTTTGCTTTTGACTTTGCTGTTTTCTCGCTCCGCCAAAGTTGGTGCTCGTTCTTGTTTTTTTTTTTCTCTTCTTTCAAAAAAAAAACCCCTAAAAGAATTCTCCCGTCGCCCGTCGTTGGAAGGTGAAGACCTCAAAACTCAAATAATAATCTTTTAAAAAGAAAATAGAAGACAAAATTGTGAGTTGAACGTTCTGTACCGCCAGTTATTATTTATTATGATTATTATGCTTCTGTTGTTGTTGTTGTGTTATCTCTTGACGATGCACAGCAACAACCAACAATGATGATGATGATAAGAGGAAAATAAAACACGAGCAGCACGTAAAACGCCGGCATCGTTCACGGTGCAGGCAAGCTCTCCACGTGATGCTCCTTCGCTTCTCTGCACCGCCACAGCGAAGCAGCAGGTAGAGCACAAGAGCAGAAGAGAGCCGCCAGGAACAACCACAGAAACGAAGGTGTATTGCCGCATTCTTTGGTTTGTTTGGTTGGCTCAATAAAGTGACGGTGTTCGGCGCTGTGAAAGGGAGCTGCTTCCCCGAGCAGAGTCTCGCTTGTGCGGAGCCGCACTTGGTGGAATGAAAAACGCGATGTGCCCGGCTGCAAAGCTTGTAGGGCCGCACACGGAGAATCCGCGCTCATCGTCGACTGTCCTCACGCCCACACGTACCTCTCTCCTTCTCTCCTTCCTCATCTTTTTTTTTTTTGGTTTAACTATTTCTTGAAACTATTATACATGTTTTTGTTTTCGAGTGCTGTGTTGTCTGCGGAATGCAACTGTTGCACCCACACCCACCCACACACACACACACGCGGCTCACTCCCCCTGTGTCCTCACTGACCTCCCGTGACTGCACGTGTGTGCCGCCTCTTTCTTTCGCTCTCTCTCTCTCTCTCTTTGGATGTGTGTGTCTCTTCACCGAAGTACTCGTCTGTGTGTGTTTGTTTGCTATTGGCACTGCACCATTTCTGGACTGTTGTCTTTTCGTATTCTGCGCTTGCGTGTGTGCGCGTTCATCTCCTGCGTGCGAGGGCGTCTGCGCACTTCACCCCATAAACGGTAAAGACAAGAACAGAACAAAAAGTCTTCTTATCATCAAACACAAACAAACTCTACAGCCAACAAAAAAAGAGAGGAAAAAAGAGAAAGGATCTGCGTTCACGGTAGCCTCGTCCTCTCCTATCAATACCTGCATGTGTGCGTGTGTGTGTGTACGTGTCGGAGGCAACGTAACGGATAAGGAGCACTTCACCTTACTGAGCCCCATCGGGTCATAGTCGTCCTGTTGTTATTCTGTATTACACCTTCTCCAAAGTCACATCTCTAAGCCTAATCTGGAGTGATTCAGGCGTGTCGAGTGTGATCCCTTCGGGTCAGTTGGAATGAATCTACCTTTCTCCCTGCCAATGCATCTACTCTCTCTCCCCCCTTTCTCCCTTTTTACATATTTTTACACATTTCGTGAAGCCTAGCGCTTTCGTTTTGGTCACTTGACAAAGTTTTTTCTTGTTCATACTCCGTCTCACATTCTCCATGTCGGTTTCCAACCTCCCAACGCCGCCGATTTCGACGTCAACTTCCTCGGCCACGTCTGTTGGCGCGACGGCATCGCCAGGGAGTGCAACTCCCGCAGCGACGTCTCCTGCTGCACCTCCATTGGCGGGAGCTCCAGTCACTCGCCCCCCTCCTGCAGCCCCTCTTAGCGAGAGGGCTGCATCCTTTCGTGAAGCGGTGACGCAACTGGAGGAGTTGCGCAACTCGGGTATGCTGGGTGGTGAACAGTACGTCACTTTGGTGGACTCCCTTACCCGCCAGTACCTAAACCCCACCACCCCCACAACTGCTGCTGCAACGACATTTTCCGGTGGCATGGACTCCACACTCTCTTGGGACGTCAGTGTGATGTCGCGGGAGAACTACGTCCGCATGTACCCCTGGGCTCCGGAGTACGTGAAGGCCAAGTTGGGCCTTACTCGTATTGAACAAGAGTACGCAGAGAAAGGGTGCTGGGACCACCTGCGGAACTTGGCGTTGGAGCGCGCGCGACAGAACAGCCTTTGCTCCATCGAGCGCATGCTTTTGTCCATGTTTCTTTGGGACGAGGACGCTAAAAAGTCGGCGTTCTTCCTCGCGCATTATATCCTCACTGTGCCGGAGGGTCTGGCGACCCTGTACCACAACGTACGTGCCCTGGAACTGGTGGAACCCGTGGCGCGGCGGCATCAGGCGGCGACTGTGTGCGACTTCCCGGAAGCCATATGGTAACCGGTTCAGGGCCACGACATGTATACCCTGTTAATGAGGGGCACACCGGCTGAGGCCTTGCACGGGGGATCGGATTGCAACCGTTGCTCGTTGGCCCCGGAAGAGCAGACGCTGACCGGTGGGGCATCCCTTGCGCCCGTACGTGATGGCGAGGGCAACGTAGTGGCCCATGTGGATCTGTCGGACCTCGAGGCCTTCCTTGGAGGACTGCAAGCCTCGGATGCGCAGCGGCACCAGGAGATAGAGTCGAAATTGAAGACTCTCATCTCTACTGCGCGGAACCAGGAGCAGCAGCAACACCAGCAGCAACGCCGCACCAACGCTGGCCGCGCGCGCTCTCGCCGTACCGCGTACTACAGCGGCGGCGCTGCCCCCGACACGGTACCCTCCTCCGCCGTTCGCCCACCAAAAAACGAGGGAGCCCTGCCGCCCCGGTAAAGGGCCGGCGGGGCCACCAGAGGCTCATCCAGCTGCGCCGTTCGGTGAGGTCGTGTGGGGAGGTGACCTCCGCCAAGGGCGCACGTCCAGTGTTGAGCTGGATGACCTGTATCGCCGCTACCTCCCTTCGGGGCAGACGTTCCCGTGTCGCACTTTACCCGACCTTGCGCCACGTGGTGTCCTTGACCCCCTCTCCAACCCCGCTGTCTCTGCCCTCAAGCGGAAGATCGAAGCCCGCCTGATGGCGCACGGCACATTGTATGTCCCCCTCTTTAGCCACCACCACTGGATCGCAGGCATCCTCTCCAGTGCGTCTTGTGATGGAACAGGCGAGGGACTGCTTCTCCGGATCTTCGACTCTGCGCCGTCTTGGGCGGTTCACAGAGATTTGTGGAAGCGGGTCCGTCGCATCTGGCCTGCGATAGAGCTGGAATTTTGCCCTTGCCAGCGTCAGGCACGCGACAGCGACGACTGTGGCATTTTCATGACAGCGAACTTCTTTGCGCATCATTTAGGCATCACCATCGTCCCCGCGGCTGACCTCCCGGCACGCCTGCGGACTTTTCTCTTCGCCGCAGCCCAGAACCACCCGAAAAGAGACGTTTTTCTGCGCAACATCAGCGCGGCCCTCCTCGGGAAGCCTTCCTCCCTCATTCCTGCGCCGCACCAGGCGCCTGCAACCCCACCACCTCCAACGGCCCTGAACAAATTGCAGCCGGCCGCCACGACGGACTCACCGCTTACGGGTGGTGCCGAGGTTGCTTGGGAGGCGACCTACGAGTCGAGCGATCCCCACGCGCGGGTGAACGGTATGGGCTACATGTTGTCCGCATCTGTATTGGCTTCGGTGGCTGACGGTCAGTATCGCGCGCTTACGATTCCTGATAGTCCTGTGTTCAGCGCACGGTCCATTTCCCCATGTGGGTCGGCCACCGGGGAACCCTGAGCAACGGCCCTCTGATTAACGTGTCGTCGCGGCCCAGGAGATGGCAAACCAGTGTGTAACGGCGCGCGGAGCACGTACAAGCCGACAGATGCCGCGGAGACCTCACGCGTCACCATATCGTGGTCACGCTGCTCGGTACGTGAGCGGACATCCGCATGGTGCTAAGCCTCGAGCGCGAAGACGTGCTCATCGATGCTGGCCGGAAGCGGGACATCCTCCATTGCTCGGATCAAGAAAAAATATCGTCTGGAGCGGATATCCACGTCCTCAAGAATACGCGGTGGCCCCATTGGCTGCTGTACCCCATAGTGAAGAGGAGTGTGCCCAAGCTTCGCGAGGGCGGACGGAACGCTTTGCGGCACTCCCGTCGGGAAACCGGCGCGAGTGACGCGCTGACGGATGGCGGGGCCTTTAAACTGGAACGGCAGGCATCCGGAGGGGTGTGCCTGTCCGCGGGATTGGTTCATCCATCCCGGAAAGCCCCCTCATGTGTCTCAGGTGGCGTGGGCGGCTATGAACCCGCAGGTGCGCATCCAACACCGCACGTGGCTGGAGAACCTGCGCGCGATGCCCCAGGATCTCTTGTCGCTCCCGCTGCACACGGCGGCGGTCGAGCTGGTGCGAAGGATGGGCTGCGCACGCCATTGGAAGTGGTCGACGATGGCGCGACACTACGTATCCATTCAGGTCGCTCTACTCCAGCTGCCCCTCTACACAAACCAGACGCGGCCGGTGGACTTGGCCCGGGAACCGGAGTGGCGCCAAGCTATATCTGGAGCCCGACGTTTCGAGCGCGAGTCGGAGCCACAGCCGCCGGTGCCGTTGTCGGTGGAGGAGTACAAGCGGGTCTTGACTGCAGTCCGCGTCGACCCCGAGTCTCACGCTTTTCTTGTGCTGATGTGGGCCTGCGCTGCGCGGCCTGGCGATGTGACGAACCTCCTCGTCAAGGACATTCATTTTGCAGAAGAGGTAGCACCCCGTTCGGTCCGCATGCAGGTGACGGTGCGTCGGGGAAAAGGTGCCCGGTTCCGCGGGCCGTAGACGATCCCGACAGTTTTGAGCCGCGAGGATGCCAGCGTGGTGCAACGCATCACGGGGTCTCCAACCGCGTGTGACCGGTGATCCGCATCAGGATCGCCTCCGGCACCCCTTGCGCCGCTAGGTTCCTGGTGGCCCCCTTGCGAAGCGACGGAAGCGCCGCCGACGAGTTCACCGCACGGATGGCCTCTCGCACTCGGGTGCGCAGCGGGATATCGTCGGGGAATATTCTGCCCCCGAGTGGACGGTTCGCCTGCGGCGGTACTTGGGCTATGGCCTGCAAGCTACGGCGGAGGACGTAGCCGCACAGGACAACGTTGCTGCGGTCTTGCAAAGGCAGAGCACCTAGGCCGGAAGGCCCCCACTGCAAGAGACTTGAGGGTTGACGACAACGTCCTCCTTGCGGAGATCCGCCGGCGTGAAGGGCTACCACCGCTGCAGCTTCCACCACCGTCCGCCTGGCCACTGCATCTCAAAGAGACGACGCCCCTCGACGCGGAAGCGCTTTTCCGCATGCCCACCGCCCACTCCTGGACTCGCAGTTTTTTGTCGGAGTCGTTCCGTTACATGCGACCCGAAACATTTCAGTTCCTGCGCACGTCGCGCACGGTGAAAACTGTCAAACTGTCGCAGACGGATTTGGAGGCGGCTGTGGCCCGCGGCAAGTTTGAGCGCTGCAGCGAGAATGTGCGCCACCCGCTCCCAGATGGGGTGCACGGTGTGAACTTGTTCACCGTGTACGAGGCGAAGGGCCGCCGCCGCTTGATAACGGAGTCGCACCTCAACGGAGTCATCCGGAAGAGTGAACTCCCCTCCATCACCCGCCTATCGCGTCTGGAGCGCCGCCAACGTCTCCGCTTCGCCCGATACATGTTCCAGCTCGACTTCGAGGCGTTCTACGACGCTATCCCTCTGCCAGAGGAGATCAGGGACAAGTTCGTTTTTCGCGCGCGAGATGGTGGCATGTATCGCCTGAAGACGCTCCCGACTGGTGCGAGGTGGAGCGTCGCAGTAGGCCAGGCAGTTACGTGGACCATCGTCGACATAGACACTCCCGTGTTTATTGAAACGATGATCGACAACATCTTGGTGGCCGCGGCGGAGGGTCAGGAAGCGGCATTTGTGTCGGCGGTGCGCCAGATTGTTGGCCGGATACGGCAAGCCAACCTCCTCACCTCCCCTGAGCGGGAGACTGTGGCTTCGTGGACGGATGAAGAGCTGTTGTGCGAAGGAAGAAAAGGTTGTGTGTTTTGGGGTGAAGAGTTTGCCTGGATGGAGGGGCAGCGGCAGGTTCGCAATTCGATCAAGACGGTGACCAAGCTGGATTTAGCGGCGCAAAAAGACCAGTTCACCATTCGATCCTTCGCGTCGTTGGTGTCACTTATTAGTTACGCA
>NW_015438390.1:87574-103833 GCF_001293395.1 Leptomonas pyrrhocoris
GAGTTGGGATGCACTGATACCGTTTGTCAGCGGCTCCATCCGATCCGCGTTGGACCGCATCGTGCCCGTCTTGGTAGAGAACTGTTTCTGGCCCATTGCAGAACCCATAGGAGCCACCTACCTCGACGCGGACTACGACCTGATCGTGTTCACAGACGCATCGGCGTCGGGCTGGGGTGCTATCGCCCGCTGGAGAGACGGCACGACGCGCGGTTTTCAGCAGCGCTGGAGCCACGACCTCAGTGCGAGCGGCGCAGTGGATGCGAGGGGCGCGCGCATCCCTTTCAACGCACGGCATTCAGCAAACGCGGAACCACATGCCGCTTTGTTGTTCTTACGGTACATTCTCGCGGCGTACCCGTAAGCTTTAAGACGCGTCGCTGTAGTGACGGATCACTACCCGATTGCATTGGCGCAAAGATGTGAAAGTGGCTTTCGCGGTATTGGACGTGGGCAGTACCTAAACAACCTGTACGCCTACACCAATTCTCTTTTCTTCGAGACGGGCGTGCGAGTGGTGTTCTTTTACATCGTTGGTGAGATGAACCCCGCAGATTCCCTCTCACGTAACTTTGGGGAAGAGGTGGTGGATGGTCGTGTGGTGGCGAGAGATGCGCCTGGCATGGAGTTGCCCCGCTTGGTCAATACGGCTTGCCCTGTTGTGCACAAGACCGTTGGAGACTATGGGGTAGCTGGTCTCGCCACTGACTATGAATAATGCAAGTAATGACCGATATGTTGTACTCTGAGGGAGCATGCGAAGCAGGGGCCCCAGAAAGTAGAACAAATCCTTCTCCTCCACCCTCTCTCTCTCTCTCTTAGTTAGGTGACAGTATATATATTTCCTTGTTTAACGAACGCATACGCACACCACAAAGGAACTTCTAAAAAGAAATCGAAATCCTTTCCTTACGAGGGCGACGGCGCACACGCACAAACACGCACACATCCGCCGGCATACTACGAACATTATTACTATTTGCCCGCTTCCTCTCCCCCCTCCCCCCTTCTCTTCCTTCCCTCTCTCCATAAAATCAGCACCGCCGACACAGGAGACACCACCGGCCGAGACGCAACGAGAGGAACAAAGGACACATACACACTCAGAGAAAAAGCGAAAAGAAGAGGATATATCAAAAAAAAAAACAAAAGCACAGTGGAGAGGAGCATAATTAATTCTCTCGCCAAGCAGCTAACGTGGAGATAAGAGAAAAGTTCTGCTATTCTTTTTGTTTTCTCCCTTTCATCTTTCTCTTCTTCTCTCTTTTCTCCTTATACACGGCCCTCGTCGCATTCTCTGTCTTTCTTTTAATAGTAATACCACGTCGGGCGTTTCGCGCGGAACGCCTTTTCGCTTCGCATTTGTTTTCTTCTCTGTTGTTGTTGTTTTGACAACTTTCATTTCCCTTTGTGTGTTTTCTTTTTATTTCATTTTTGTATTACTTTACTTTTCCTTCCCTTCTCTATTTCTCTCTCTCCCCGTCACTCGTGACCGCTACCACCTTCGCTTCTTCGCCCAGTGTGTCTCACCTCACCTTCTTCTAATACTATTTATTACTTCTTTCGCTGGCCCGTTATATATATATTACTTTCTTCGCTTTGCTCTCTCTTTCTTGCAAACGCACACACGCGCGCACTATACCCTTTTTGTTGGTGGTGCCCTTCTCGCTTTGCGCCACGGCGTTCTTTGCGGGTTTCCCTCCCCCCCCCCTCCCTCCCCCACTTAATTACCCCCTCCTCCTCCCCCATACTGCTGAATGGTGTGTGTGTGTGTGTGTGTGTGTGTGTGAGCGGGATAATCCGACGTCTCTATGGCTGATCTGCTTCTGTAGGTTTCTGCAGATTTTTAATACTTTTTTTCTTTTTTCTTCCCCAACTTGAAGACGCTCATATTTTTTTTTGCTGTTGTTGGTGTTTTCTTGTTTATTTCACTACGTCAACGGTTGCCTGTCACGCTGGTGTGCTACGATCTCGACCAGCCAGATCACTTCACGGGGTATACACACGGAAGCTGTTGCGAGTTTTGTTAGCACGCGCGTTGCCGCCGCTTTTTACAATCGTCCATAGCTGGCGCATAGAATATATATATATAGATGGATAGATAGTGTCTTCCTTGTTATATATATATATTTATATTTATATATATTTATTTATTTATTTATCTGTTTGTTTACCGCACGGTGGCATTTCACGGTTGTGCGGAACGGCATAGTCTCCGTTTTCATTCTTTCCTTCGTCTTTCTTCTTTCGACCTCTTCCTTTGTTGGTGTTCTTCGGGGCGGTGGTGGTGTTGCGGGTTTTTTTCTTTATTTTTTTTAAAGCGAGTTTCAAAGCGGAGGACGCCCTTCTTCGCTGCTGCACTTTCCTTTCGGGTGTTCTTCTTCCCCCTTTTTTCTTTTTGCTTTAGCGCCTCTTCCTCGTGTGAGCATTCTTACTCGTGTCTTTCGCGTGTTATTTCTCTTTGATTTAATTCTCTCGATTCCTCCCTATCCCATCCTTTCCTTTCCTTGTTCGGTTTCTTCTCTTTTCGTTTTTTTGTTTGGCGGCTGCTCGTGGCTTTTCATACATTTTTCTTATTTTCTTCCTTGCTTTTGGTTGTTGCTTTGTAGTAAGCGCGTCGACGCGGACAGCTACGTGTGCGCGTGTGTTCTCGTTCGCTTCAGTTTTATTATTATTATTTTATTTTTACCAATAGTATTGTTGTTGTTCGACAAGCACCTGCTTCTTCTACTTTCTCTCTCTCTCTCTGTCTCTCTCTCCTATTCGTTTGCATACACAGCAAAAAGTGAAGGAGGAAAAGAGAGGGTGGTGTAGGGCCACTGCTTTCTGTTGTCTTATTATTCTTGGTGGTGCTTGCCGTTCTGTTTTCAGTGTTGTTGCTTTGGTATTTCTGCTTCTATTTTTCTTTAATATTTATTATTATCCTTCTTCTTTTCTTCACTCGGTCAGTCGCCAGCTCGCTGACATACACCCATTAATCCGGGCGAACTCAGCGGCAGCCGGCGCCACGTAATTCACATCCCTCGCGCAACGCATCCACGTGCGCTACTCCGCCTTGAGCTCATTGAGTTTTGTGACTACTCTTGGTGTTTTTTTTTTCGCTGTTTTGGTTGTTTTGATTTTGTCCCCTTGTAATGCAGCGCACCACGCCAACAAGCTGCAAGTAGGACTCTTTCCCTTTTTTTTTTTCAAGTTCTCTCCATTGACAAGCTGTTGTTTTCTGGTTGTGTGTCTTCTACAAGCTCGTATTAACGACACGCCTTCTGTCTTTATCTTTTTCTTCTTCTTCTTCTATCACTTGTCTCTCTCCACGTTTCTTCTTCTACTTCTTCTTTGTGCCGCTTCCATAACTCATCGACGCACAAACTCGAAGTAAGAGGAGGAGAAAGAAGAGAAAGGGTTGAAATACCAAAGTAGGTTTTTCGACCCTATTCGTCTCCTTCGTGATTACCGTCTACCGGGGAATTCTAAATCCCCTGGCTGTTGTGGCTCTGTTAGCTGCTTCATTTCTTCTTATTATTTATTGTTATATATTTCTTTTTTCCTTTCCTCTGTGTGTTCCTCCTTCGGCCTTTTACACCCCCCAAAGAACAAAAAAAAAACAAGAAAACAAATATCGTTTCTCTTCCCTCGGTCTTCTCATCTCTTCTGCGCGAATTCTCCTCTCCTTCTCTTGTTCATTATTATTATTATTATTCGCCTTTGTTCACCTCTCCGGAGTTTTGAAGCCGAGGCTTTTTGTGTCTTACGAGTCGTTAAAGAACAGTAGTTTAAAAAAAAAGGTGGAGGAAAAGTTAAAGTAATTTTTCTTCTTTGTTCTTTTTCATATTTTGTGGTGGTGAGGGGAAAGGGGAAAGGTTCGCTTTCGAATTGGCTCACCACCTCTTCTTGTTCTCCTCTTCTTCTCCCCCCGCGTTATCCTCCTCTTATTTCTTTTTATTATTTTTTCCCCCATTTCGTGGTGATACGCCTCGATCACCGTTAGACTTTCTTTTGCTTACGTGTGTGTTTTTGAGGGGGTGTTGTTTGCTACTTCTTCATTTCAGTGGCGACTAGCAAGTGAAGTCGAGCAAGAACGTCTCTTCTTTCTTTCCTTTGATTATTCTCCGCCGCTTCGATTTTTTTTTTCCTTCTTACCTCGCTGTTGGTGGTGTTATTCATTCGTTTGTTTGTATTATCTTATTTTCCTGTGGAGAAAGGAAGGAAGAAAGACGTCGGCCGGCCGTGTTGCGACGGACTCGACGGGCTCGCCTCACCGTACATACACACGCGTGCAGCCCGGACTGACTTACACAACAGCGTCAGGGTTTGATCATTGCGAGCGCTGCAACAAGAATACGTATATATATATATATATATATATGTATTTATTTCTTTATTTGTTTAGTTTGTTTGTTATATTTTCGTATTCGCGAATTTCTTTCCTGTTGTGTATGTGTGGGTGTGTGTTTGGATTCCTCTTGCTTGTCTGTCTGTGTGGCGTACTTTGATGGTGCGTGCGCACAGCTCTCTCCCGCTGTTCTTTCATTTCTTTCCTTTTCTTTGTTTTGCTTCCACCATATTATTATCGAAACCAAAAAAAGAATCACCTACGGCGTGTAGAACTCACGGCAGTTTTTTCTTCTTTCTCTTCTCTTTTGCTTTACTTTCATCTCGATCTTTTCTTGATTACAAATTTCCTCTTCTGTGTTCTTTCTTGTTCTGCTGTCCTTCTGCTGAAGAGCAACGGACATCATCTAAAGTGATCCTATATATATTAAGTGTATATATATATATATATATATACTACTTTTGGTTTTCTCGGATACGAAAGCCGCATTCGACCTTTTTCTTCTTTTTTTTCCTTTCTCGGTTTCTCATTCGCTCTTGTTGTTGCTGGACTCCGTCGCGCTGCTCCTGTTCAGTTGAATCCTTCCTCTCCGTTTTGGTGCGGTGGTGGTTGTTCCCCCCTCCCCGCCCTAGCCTGTCACTCTGCTTTATAAATATACTCCTTGTTGCATTGAATTCTGTCTATATTGACTCTAACGAATCACCTCTTATTTTCATATCTGTCTTCTTCGTTGCTCTCGGAGCCTTTTTTTTTTCCAGTGCTCGGAATCTCGTATCAGCACCTCCTTTGCGTCTTCTTCCTTTTCGCTATTTGGTTGTTGTCCGGCTCTCCTTTCTTCCCTTCGCGGAGACCGCGCATCGTCTCTCACGCAACGCTGTTCGCGACGTGTGCGGGTAAGGTTGGGGGAAACGACGAAAGACTCGAAACGCGTGAATTTACGGTGCTCGCACCACAGTAGTATTACAGAAAAGCCGCACTTCAGTATTCCTTGTGTTATTAACAGTACGTGCTGCGGCCGTTGCTGGACTCCTTCGGTGTCATCCTGGGCTCGAGTTCTCTGTTGTATGTGTTATTTGCTGAGAAGGCGTTCTTCATTGTTTTCTGGGTTTTTTGGGTTTTGGAATGGCGGGCATGCCACCGCGGTGTAGCGCGACGCAAGCGGCGTCAACCGCTGCTGTCGACGGCACCACCACGGCAACATCAGAAATTCTCCACAGGGCACGCGAGGACAGCGCCGCCGGACGCCCTTCGTTGAATGAACCCGCCGACGTCAAACCCACCGCGGCAGCAGCAGCAGCAGCGGTTTTGGCGATGGCGAACTCTACCAGCCTCCCACGTGGTGTGGAGCCGCAAGTCACGCTGCCCACGTCCTCCCGCGCAGGTACCACCGCCGCCACCATCGTGGACCACGTGGCAGAACACGATGCCACTGCTGCGTTGGAGCGGCGCATCCAACTTCTTGAAGCGCAGCAAGGCGTGCTTCTGAAGCAGGTAAATTCTCTTTTGGAAGAGAAGCAGCAGCGCGACGCGCAGGCGCGACGCAGTGGTGACAGCAACAATAACGCCATCGGCGATGCATTGCATGCTGTGGACGGTGGGCTGTGGTCGAGTGAGGAGAAGATACGAGGGCAGGGAAGGACGTGGTTGCCTGCCTCGGACACGTCGTCGACGGCGCAACTGTCCACCCGCACGCCGGAGAAGCGGAAGGACAACAAGCTGTCACCGTTACCCCCACCGCCGTCGAGGGGATCGCGCAGCGCTCCCCCTCGGAGAGCTCCTGCCGCTGCAGGGCCTCTGCCCCAAGGAGGTGGCCGCCAAGCAGCAGCAGCATCCGCGTTGGATGCGAACCCAGCATGGAAAGACGTCAGCGCCGGCGGTGGTATCTTAAACACGCCGGGCAACGGTTCGATGAGCCTGAACAGCGTGGGCTACGGCAACAGCGTCAATAACCACAGCAACAACAGCATGGCGACAGCCCACCTAGCCGCAGCCCCCGCTCCTCCGCATCCGCACCGGAATGGCAGTTTTTGTAGCGCTAGCATGAGTGGTGACGCGGCACAGCAGCAACAGCAGCAGCCGCAGCAGGTGTCGTCGCGTGTGGTTGCGGGCCGTCAGCGGCAGTCGTCCTTTGTCACCGTCGTCAGCCCAACGCACTCCATGCGGGGTGAGAAGGAGGCGGCCGCTGCGCAGGACGGCTCCAACGTCCGTCGCCCGTCTGCGAGGGCACCAACAACGATGCCGTCTCCACCAGCCATGGGAATATGCACTTCACCCTCCACCTCCACCACCAAAGCCGCCGCGGTTGGTGCTTTAGGTTTGGCGAACTTCCGAAGCGACGACCCGCTCTCCGTCACGCCGCCGGCGCTGAAGCGGAACTCGTCGCTCTTGACTATGTCGGCGAGCTCCACCACACACCTGACCGACACCTCAGCAGCCGGGTCGCAGCAAAGTAGCACCTCGAACTTTAAGAGCAACAACCACAACAGCTCGACGTCGTTGAGCAAGACGAGCGGTGCGGGTGTGCTGCGCCTCCCACCACCGAAGCAGCGCCCGAGCAGCGAGACGCTATTCGCATCATCGCAGGATGGGCCGTCGGACAGCAGCGAGAACAGCAACGGTGTGGCCCGTCTAACACGCGCACGTGAGCAGACGTCCTTTGATCAGCGCCCACCCCGTGTCGCGGACATGCCAACGGACGAGGAGGTGTTCGGCAAAGGAGGTATAACACCCACGACGGTCTCGCCATGCACCACACACACCACCTTCCCCTTGCCGGAGGTGCGGCCCACCCGGCCGTTTAACGAAGGCGGCAGTTTGGTGGACGAGTTTCGGCGGTTGTGCAGCAGCAGCAGCAGCAGCAGCAGCAGTAACAGCCTCGGACGCGGCGGGAGTGACGGCGGACCATTGCTGCTGCTGCAGCAGCAGCAGGCTCCAACAGAGCGTCGGTCGCCCTCCCCGCCAACGCCGACCGCCGCCCACCGCATCGCCAGCTTCGCCGCGAGCATGGACCAGTGCAAGGCCGTCGGGGAGCTCTTCCAGCAGGTCCTTTCTCTCGGTCACAGCCAGTCGCTGCTCGATGATCGGATGCAGAAGATGGAGCAGCGCGTCGGAGAGCTCGGCGACGACTCTCACCGCTCGCAGCGCCGCGTGCAGAGTCACCTGCGCAAGCTTTACGCCCTGCATGACTACGTGAAGCAGATGATGATCGCGCATCACCACCACCGCCGCCGCCGCAGCAGCAGCAGCAGCAGTGGCGCTGCCGATGAAGAAGGCGAAGATGACGATGGCGAAGATGACGATGAGGAAGATGAAGACGACGAAGAAGCGGAGTCGACTTCGCGGCCGTTCGTATTGCTGTCTCCGCCGTCGGTGCCACGCCGGTGTCTCGCCGGCAATCGCCACTCGACAACTACGAACAGCTGCAATAGCAGCAGTAGCGTCAACAACAGCGGCGGCGGCGGTCATCACCACGCGGGTCGGAGCGACGAAGACGGTTCAGCACTGCAGCGAAGAAATCGGAGCTCCCCGCCTCACGCCAACGAGCTGCAGCAGCGGCAACTCGAAACATCAGCAAGTGTGAATGCTGAAGGACATGAATACTCGAAACCAGCAGCAGCAACCGCGTTAATGCAGAAAGAAGCGGAGGGAGAAGAGGGAAAAACAATGGCAGGAACGGTGCAGTTCGACAGTGGCAAGGAGGAGGGCGGACAGATCGAACCCGTCGTGGCCACCTCGCTCATCTCCAGCTCCGCACGTGGCGGCGCTGCAGCCGCCCGCGCGGGCGGCTGCATCATGCTGCCGTGCTTCTTCTTACCCTGGGACTCCGCACGCGCCTCCCCATCGACCTTCTCACTCAACGAGTCATCCTCCACCACGATCAACGCCAACGCCATCACCAACACCACCACTGCCGCAGCGGCAGCGCTGGGTGGCGTCGTCGCTGCTGGGCGTGCAAACCCGCACCCGAGCAACGCGGCCCTTCTATTCTCACCCACCGGGATCGCCTCTAGCTTTTCGCTGACGAGTATGCTGCCGCACTCCGTTGTCATGGCCAGTCACCTGTCTGCACGCCCACCAGGGCTGCCGTGCACCGCGGCAAACGCAGGCGCCTCAGCTACGGCGCTCACAGAAATAGAGACAACGACAGACGGCGATGGCGACGGTGAAGAGAGTTTACGTGCGTGGTCGAGTGGTCTGCCCGTGGCGCCGTCCTCTGCGGCACTGCCGGGTGCGCCGTCAAACCCCGCACAGAGCGGGACGCCTGCCCCCTCCACTAAATTGCCGGAAAAGTCAGCGGATACGGGATCGGTAAGGGAGGTGGGCAGGGGAGACGGCGAGCCGGCTCGCACGCCCGCTACCGCCACCACGCCGACGACGACTCCACGGGAGCCCGAGGAGAAGGATGCAACGGGCAGCGGTGCGGCTGTCGCTGCTGGCGTCGCTCCCGCCGATCGCACCTCGCAGCTGAAAGAGACGGCAACGAGCACCGAGAAGGAAGGGAGGGGGTCGAGGGTGGCGACGGGCACAGCCGCCAAAGCGTTGAGACGTGGCAGCAGCAGTAACATCAGCAGCAACAGCATCCGCAGTCCCGTAAAGAGGTCGCCCCTTCATCCATACTCCGCCGTCGCGTTGCGGACCCCAACATCTACCGCGGCGGCCACTCCTGCGTCATCGCTGTCCACGCGAGCTCGACACGCGTCAGGCCACAACGCACTCACGGCGGTCCCACGTAATGGACCTGTTGTGTGGGACTCATCAGTGTCGCCGCGACACCAACACCAGCGGCCGCAGCACCAACAACGATGGCCACCACTGCCACCGCCGCCGATCAAGCAGTCACCGATGCTGACGCCGCTGTCGTCCTCATTTTTCTATACACTCTCGCCGCAGTCAGCGCTTACCCGCCGCTCGTACTCGTCCATCGCCTCGTCACCCGCGCACCACCATCCTTCTGCGGCGGCCTTTGCCCCATCAGCAGCAACGCCGGCAGCGACTAGGATAACTCTATCCGCCCGTGCTTCGCTCCGCAAAACGCGGTCCGAGAACGCAAACGGCGCCGCCACCACCGCGGCATCAACAGCGGCGTCCGCTGTCGTGTCAGAGCGCAAAAGCAGTGTGCCCGACGCACCGAGATCCACTGCGGACACGCCACACGGCGCCTCCACCGTCTCTACCACCGTCTCCTCCCGCCGCCTGTACGAGGCACTGCAGAACAGCAAGTCGCAGCCGGCACCTACGCGGAGTGGTCGTGGTAATGACGCACGCTGGCCAACCTCCGTCGTCGTGAAGACGACGGGGGCGGGACGTCTTAGCGGTGCCTCGGCCTCACCGTTGCACAGCGCTCCCGTCTCTGCCGCCGCCACGGCGGACAGGAAAGAGGCGGCGGTGCCTTTCATGGACGGCACCGCGTCACGCACAGCCGATCGAAGCCGCCACCGCACTTCATCTTCTGTCCTACGCGTGCAGCAGATAACAACAACAGCGGCAGCGGCAGCAGCACCGACGTCGGCCGTATCTTCCTTCGCATCTCTTCTTTCCACCGCTGCGGCGGCTCCCCCGCTCGCCGCTCCCTCCGCCACCTACGCCACCCAATCGCCTCAGTGTCTGCGCACGGCACCGATTCTGCTGCGGCGCAGTCCTGCAGCGGTGACGGCGACGACGACGACGATTGCATCGGCCAGAGCAGCAGCCGTCACGGCCCTCCGCAACGAACTCACGCCTCGAGGCACCACGGGTGGTGACGCCGCCGGTGATGCTGAGACGGCGGTAGAGCAAGTGCAGCACAAACCTTCATCTCCGCAGCGCAACGCATCTCTGCGTCCGTCATCTGCATCGTTGTTCTCTTCACCGACGGTGGCTGCTGCTGCTGCTGCTGCTGCCGGTGCTGTGAAGGCCACTCGTAAAGTGTCCCCTGGCAAGCGAGCGTCATCAAGCACAGCGCGTAGCCCTTCAACAGCAAACGCAGCTGTGGTGGCACCCGCGGTTGTGGTCCGCTGCCACCCCCAACCGCGCGGTCGGGGCATGCGAGCGATGCTTTGTCGGCTCATTGTGCAGACGGACCGCCACCGCCGTCACAGAAGTAGCAGCGCGAGTGGTAGTGGCCGCAGCACGAGTAGCAGCGGTGGTGATGGCGGCGGGAGGAGCGCCTCCGCCTCGCCGGTGGTGACCGTACGGAGCCCGATGAAACTGTCGAAGACGTCGATGTTCGTCAGCGACAGACACGCAGCAGCGGAGGAGGAAGAGGACGAGGAGGAGAGCAGCCGGCACGATTGCGTGGGTACGGCAGCGACGGCAGCTGCAGGTGCACTGCCAGCAGGTGAAGCGCAACCAGTGCAGCAAGATCAGCTCGGTAGTGTTCGCCAGGCAGAGTGTGCGGTTGTGGACGCACTACACAGACCTCAAGAACACCCCAGCGCGGCTGACGACAGAAGCCACAGCAGCAACAACAGAAGTGGGCGCAATAGCAGTAGTATGAATAGTAGTAATAGTATGAATCATTCGACGAGCGCGACCACGGTCCGTCCGCATTCGCTACGACCTACCACGCCAACCCAACCCGAGCGATCCGCGTTGCGTGACCGCCGTCAACGGGCAGCGCTGCCACCGCCGCTATCGGCGGCCACGCTGTCCGACGCATCCTTTTCCATGCTGCACCCCACGAGCCCCGTCGCTGGTGGGGATGAGCCAACACTGACGTTTGCAAGCGACGGTGCGCACACCGAGAAGCACGACGCCGACGAGCGGGCGAGCCCCGCAGCAGAGGCCGCATTCGACGTCGCGAAAAACACAGCAGAAGCGTTGCAGCACACGCAGTCGCCTTCTCGTCCATCACCACAGCTGCACGCCGCGGATCCCGGCGAAAACCGCAGTTGCTCGGCACACCTCGCCAATGCCTCCCCCTCACCCCTCCACAACGGCACCCAGCACGAAGAATCGAGTGCAGGGAGTGGCAGCCGGTCGGTGCAGCACCACGCGCCTCCTCCGCCGGCGCCGCATACACCGAGTTTCCTCTTCGATGCGGCCACGCCTGTGTCGGTGCTCTCCTCGTCGTCGATGAAGCACGCGCAGCGGCGGTCATCACCACAGCATCAGCAACTGCGCAAGCCGCAGCGGTCGTCTAGCGCGAACGCGCCAACTGGGCAGCCCTCTGCCTCACCGAAAACGCATGCGGACGCTTCTCGAGAAGGCGCCTCGTATTGAGTGAACTCCTATATATATTGTCTGTGGTTCATTCTCCTTTCTTTAGTATCATACTATATATTTTTCTTTTCTTTTACTTTCCTCTCGTTGATTTCAATCCATTCTTCGTGTGTTTTGCTGTCCCCTGTAATATACCTCCCTCTTCCCGCCGTTGTGTCTCCCGATAATTACGTATTCCTATCTACTTATAAATTCTATTTTTGCCCTTTCTTTGATGTTTTCTTCGTCGTTCTCACACGACTCTCCCGTTGGTTGTTGTTGTTGTTGTTTTGCCGCTGTGATGACGGTTACTCTTACCATTCGTTCTACTCGTTTGAATCGAGCAGAGACTTGTATGCGTGTGTGTGTGTGTGTGTGTGTTGGAGCCATCGCAGGGTGTCTCGCCGCTTTTCCTTGCTCCTAGTGTTTCGTGTTGTTGCTGATGGTGTTTGGCGGGGCGCGACGTGCGTGCCGAGCTACCGGGCAATCAACACTCACACACGCACACGCACACACACGCATACATGCATATGCACTTATATAGCGTGGATCATCTTTACCTCCTCTTTGAGCTGTGCTGCGCACACGGAGCTAATATAATATAGCACTCCTGCGGTGTTGTTGCTTGCTTGCTTACTGATTTTTTGTTTTGTTTGGTATCTTTCCGCGTGGATGCGTGTTCGTGTTGATGAGCAGATCCCCTTTTCTTTTTCTTCTGCTTTCCTCCTCGGCAAAGGAAAGCCCGTGTGTGTGTATACATATATATATGTATAAGGAAATAAAACACCATATCGAAAGAGCAGCGGATCAGATTCTGTTCGTTGTCGCCGTAACAGCTGTGAAGGAATCCGTAGGAGGAGTTTTTTTTGTGTCTGTCTTTCAATCAAAAGGTATAACAATTATTGTAGTAATAGTAGTAATACGGCATTGCCGTTACTGCAGCCCTTCACGTTGGCGGTGCATGCAGCTTTCGGGTAGGGGATCACGAGCACACTCGCAGCGCATAAACAACAGGGGGAAGGGGGAGGGGGGCCAACGGCAGCACACCTCCCTGAAAGCAGTTACTTTCTGCCAAGTAAATGAAAGCAGCAGTTGAGGCTCCTCATTCTCTCGCGGCCGATCCCAACTGCTCTTCTCACTGCCCTCTCTTCTCATCGGCAACGCAACACCATTGTGAGGCAAAGAGCCACAGACGGAAAGGAAAGGGAAAAGGAAGAAGAAGAAGGGACGTCGCTCGTACCTTTTGGGGCTTTATTTTTCCCCCGTTTTCTTCCTCCTTCATATGTATTTATAATTATTGGTATTGGTATTATTCTGGTTGCACTCGTGGTTGCTCCTCTGCGCCGGTGTTGATAGCCGTTTGCGGGGCTTCTTTCAAATCTTTTCTTTCTTTTTTTTTGCGTCTCCGCTTCATACACCCTCCAGCCCACTCGTCCTGCGCGTGCACCTTCACTGCTCTGCTCGTTTTTTAGTTCCACAAAATATATTCTGAAAGAGAAGAAAAAATGAGCGGCAGCGAGGCAGGGACAAGCCACAGCGCGGGCACCAGCGACGAGCGCCACCCGCCGCCTGCTTCGAGCTCCCGCAACGCCTCACCATCTCCGCCATCCACACCGGCTATCGTCACCGCCGCAGCAGCAGCAACACAGAAAAGGAGCGCAACGTCCACCGCCGACACGCTCGGCAGCCTCTCCGCTGTCGCCTTGGAGGCAATCGAGCAGCGCTACGTGGAGGTGCTCCGCGCCCTATCTGCCGAGCCGCAGCTGGAGCCCTTCCGTAACGAGTATGAGAAGCTCCACCGCCTTCTTCTCAGCAGTCACGATGGCGAGCAACGGCTGCTGCGGCAGGCACGCGAGCTGCGCGAGGAGCTCGACACGCACCAGCAGAAGATTCAAACTGCCATGCAGCTCTCGCAGGAGGACGAGGAGGCGATTCAGGTGCTGCGGACGGAGATTGAGACGGCGTGGGCGAAGGCCGACGCCGCGCATGAGCAGGAGCAGCGCAGCCGCGAGCTGGTCACGGCACTGCGGCAGCAAGTGACGGAGCTGGACGCCCTTGTGGAGAAGACCGCGGGCCTGTCGATGGGACAGGAAGCCTACCTGCGCGACCTCCTCGCGATAAAGAAGGACCGAGAGGAGGAGGCCATCACCCTCAACGCGGCGCTGTACCGCACGGCAGCGGAGCACCAGCAAGCCACCGCGCTCTTGAAAGACGCGAATAGCACCTTCGAAGGCGGGGCGCGGGAGCTGGAGACGCAGCGACGCGCTTATCAGCAGCTGCTGACGAACCTCGAAACCGAGCAGCGCGAGCGGGCGGGTAAGGAGGCGAACGTGCGGCAGTACCGCGAGACGACGGAGCTGTGTGTGCGGCAGCTGGAGGAGCACAACAACCTCGTCGAGCGCGTCACGCGCGATGAGAAGAAGACTGGCAAGGAGGCCGAAGCCGTGGCGCAGGAGGTGCAGACCCTGACCCGGCAGGTGCAGGAGAAGCAGGAGCGCTTCGCCGCGGAGGCGGCGCGCCTGGCTGTGGCGGAGCGGGAGAACACGATGCTGTCGAACGACATCCCGCAACGACAGGCCGTGCTGCGCGAGCACGAGGAAGAGCTGAAGCGGGAGAAGAAGAAGCTCGCTCGGATAGAGAAGTCCGCCCGCGCGCAGCAGGCGGAGTTAACGGCGCTCGTCGGCAAGCGCACGGCGGCGATGGAGGCGGTGCAGCAGCACAGCGCCGCCGTGGAAGCCGCCGTCGCCCAACTCGCCCAAGAGGAAAAGGAAATGCGCGTGTTGGAGGAGGCGGTGGCGAAGGCCATGCAGCGCAAGACGCGCATCCTCGCCGCCAATGCGGCGGAGGTCACGACCCGGACGCAGATCGAGGGCAAGCGGGTGATGGAGGTCGGCACCCGCCGGCGATTGGAGCAGCAAGTAGAGCAGCTGCGCACCGAGAACGAAGCTTTGCGCAAATCCATCTACTACACGGAGCAGCACCGAGAGAAGGACATGAAGGCCGCGCAGTCGGCCTTGCTCGACTACCACCGCACGCTGGACGCCATCCGTCTGCGCCGCAACGAAGCGAAAGTCGTAGACGAGGACATCGGCCGCCATCAGAAGAAGCTGAAGGCGCAGCAGGAGTTGCTGAACGCCGTCACTGCCGATCGCCACCGCACTGAAAAGACGCTGCGCGAGACGGAGGACGAGTTGCGACAGCTGCAGCAGCGGCACGGGTCGAAGCACGAGGAGCTTGAAAGCGTCAAGACGGACTTAATCCAGCAAGAGGCGGAGCTCTGTCAGCTGCACGGGCTGACGCGGCAGCTGTCGAAGGATCTGGTGAACACGGAGCAGCGCCTGCGCTTTCTGCGCGAGGACCGCCAGCACGCCGAGAGTCGCGTCGACGCGCTGCGCAACGAGGCGCTGCAACTGCGTCAGGTCATCGCGAATTGCGATCAGGAGGCGCAGCAGCAGGCGGCGCGGCTCACGGTCATGACCCGCGAGCGCAACACCTTGGCGACGCAGATGCTGCGGCGCACCGAGGAGCTGGACGTGATGCGGGAGAAGCTGCAGCTAACCGACGCCGCACGCGCGCTTGGCGCGACACGGTACTGCCACGTCATGCAACACCTGAACCGCACCCGCGACGGACTGGCTGAACAGCGGCTGCGCTGTCGACTCGCGCTGGTCCGCCTGCGCTACCTCGATCGACTTCATAAGAAGGAGCTCGCGCAGGAGAAGTTGCTGACGCAGTCGCGGGCACGTGTGCGGGTCCTCGCCGACGAGCTCGGCACGAAGCACAACATGCACGCCTGGCGCGATCTGGAAGGCAACGCGCCGGAGGTGCTGGACGGGTTGGTGAAGGTGCAACTGCTCCAGACGAAGCTGACGCGCAAACGAGATGAATTGCAGGCCAAGACAGGCGAGGTCGAGGCGGCGGAGCAGGAATACAAGCGGCTGCGTCAGCAGCTGGCGCGTCTGCCAGGCCCCGAGGCCGCGGAGGAGCTCGCCTTGTGTGCGGAGAACTTGCAACAGCGCAAGGCGCAGGTGACGGACATGACACAGTCGCTGTCGAAGGCCGAGGAGGAGGCGCAGCTGCTGGAGGGGCAGGTGGAGCAGCTGCAGGAGGAGCTGCAGGACACGAAACACCGCTTTTATCAGGAGAAGGCGAAGAATGACGTGCTGCGGAAGGAGGCGCGCGTGCGCGCGCAGACGTGGGGAGGCGAGCCAGCGCGTCGCCACCGCCATCATCACCCGCCTCCAGCAAGTCAGCGCGAACCCCAGAACCCGAATAACAGCAACGTGCTTGCGCAGTCGGCGCGAAGTGCAGACGGCTTAGACCTTCGCCCGACCACCAACACGTTGCCCTCCTCATCAGCCCTGGCGGCTGATCGACCGACTGCGTCTGCCGACGTCAGCGCCGCCCCTACCGTGCGTCACCCAGGTAATAGCGGCACCAACATCAACGACAGTGGCAGCCGGTCCACCTCGCTGCGTCGGCGTGGTTGGGCTTCGCAGGAAAGCGGCGCGTTGCACACCATCACGGCTGGTCCGCCGCAGCCGGCATTTCCGCTGCAGAAGCCACCGCATCAGCGGCAGTTTGTCGGCGGCGGTTTCTCGCTGACGCAGTGAGGACTCTCCGGTCGATGACAAATACAATCGTCTGTCGCTGCCTGTACATTGTCCTTTTTTTTTCTTCTTCTGAGTTGTTTGTCTATCTCCGCACGTTTTTCCTTCTCTGCGGCAGGGAGAGGGGAGGGCGGGGGGGG
>NW_015438390.1:103853-149629 GCF_001293395.1 Leptomonas pyrrhocoris
ACGAACATGACGCGGCGGTCTTTGTCCTCAGCGACCAACCCCGGAGAGAGAGAGAGAAAACAATGAAGGAAGAAAACAGCGCTGATGTTCGCCTCTTCTACTCTCTTTTTTGGGGGGTTGTTGTTGGATTATTTGTTCTCACTCGTGTATGGTAACTCGTTGTATATTTATGTAAATGAACAGATCTTTTGTTTGATTATGTTTATCTTCTTTTTCTTTTCTCTTCTTCTTCATTTGACCTCTTTCATGTAAACCACGGTGCAGCGCTCATCAGAACACAACGGATACGCGGCAGGTGATAGTTGGCGCGCCAGCCAGCAGCGAAGAATGTATGAACGAAGGCACGGGAACTTCTGGAAGCGTCCCGCTGGCTTTTGTTCTCTCTTCACGTGCGTCACTCGACAACTCATGCGGAGTGCCTCACAGGTTTTTGTTGTTGGTGGTGTTTACTCCTCACGCCCCTCCTACTCCTCCTCCTCCTTCCCTTTCCTTCTCCCCCGCTTCGTCTCTTCCTTCTCGCGCTGTTTCATTCACGGCGCAGTACTGCAAAAGGCGAACCGAATTGTTGACCGACACGTGTGTGTGTGTGTGTGTGTGCAGGACGTTATCTCGTGGTTACTGCAGTGGCCGGTGCTGCTTCGATTCATGTATGCCCCCGCCCCTCTATTGCGTGTGGCCGCATCATCGTGGCGGTCACGGCGGCACTTCTTTCGCGTTCTCACACCAACGCTCCTACCTCTCACAACGGCTTCATGCGGCGAAAGAACAAGAGAAAGTAGACGACTCAGCGCAACGACAGCTGCCTTGACAAGCAGCAGCAGCAGTGTCAGCGAGGCAGCGGCGCTCTGCTGCTGTACTCGACTCCTCTCAACCTCCTCGTCATCTTATAAACCGCAGTCGTTGCCTCGCCAAAGTGCTGGCGCCCGCCGACCTTTGATGAAGGCTTCGGCTCCACGGGCCGCTCGCACGCACTCGTCGCATCGAGAGCACACACCCACGACCAACTTCGCTCAAAGAGATCTTCTGCAAGATGCACAGCAGCCACAGGATCAGCATCATAACGGCATCTTCCAGAGTCAGCACATCAAGCCATTCCCCGTGCGTGCTGCGATCGATATCGGTACCGGTGGCGCGATATCGCTCTGCATCGGCCGCGTTGACGCGCGCGTTGGCGCCGTGCAGAAGCTCCTGCACCAAACTCAACTCCCTCTTTACCTCGAAAAGCTGCAGCAGGGCTCATCGGAGCACGCCAGTGGCTTTACGTTGAGTGAACGCACGGTGGACGATATCCGCAGTAAGATGCGCGTGCTGCACGGCGTGATGCGTCGAAACGCGTTCGAGGGCTTAAGCGAGCGGGCCGCGGTGCTGTCGTGGCCGCTGTGCCTCGCCATGAACGCCAAGTCCGTCGCCGACGCGCTGACGCGTGAATTCAAGGTTGATGTGCGCGTGCTCGGGGACACGTTCGAGGTGCAGTGGCCGCCTTCGGTGGTAGAGAGCAGCGTCCGCAACACCCATGATGCCTCGGCGCCGCGTGCAACGACGACGACGATGACATCATCATTATCCCCCGCTCAAGCAACCACAAGCGCAAACGCACGCGGGAACGCGGCATCCACCACGGCAGACACGTCATCGTCGGCGCCAGATCACGGCGAGGATAAGTTGAAAGCGCTGCTGCGGAACACCTCCGCATCTTCTTCTTCTGTCAAGGAGGCGAGCCGGACCGCACCGCCGAGCACGACGTCGCTGCGCGCGCAGGTCGACACCCTTGCCTTCCTCGCCCACGCCGCCGTCGCGCAGTGCGTCGCCCCGCAACGCCTGCTCGTGCTGCACGAGGACCCGCAGCGGGGCGTGCGTCTTGTCGGTCTCGGCACATCGCGCGCGGCCGAGGTGGCGGATTTGTTGGAGTCCGCGGAGAGCGCAGAAGCGGTCGCGAAGATCCAATCCATCGCGTTTGGCGACGGAAACGAAACGTTGACGGAAGCCGACCGCCTGCCGTTTCGCCAGCCTCGGCGTGGCGCGCACCAGCCAGAAGAGCGCTGCGCCGCATCGCGAAGCGTCGTGCCGTTGCGGGATAGACGCGACGGTCTCTGCCTCGTCGAGCACACCCTCCCGGTGGACGTGGCGGCTGCCCATCGCCTCTGCATTACGGCCATCCAGCGTCGGCCACCCGAGAGTTACGGGCTGCACACAAGCAGTCCCAACCCGCTCCTGCTGGATGAGTTCTGTGCGCTGCGCGGGTTACTGACGGAGATGCTTTGCCACGAGCTGCCGCGGTGGGCCGTGCGGAAATCGCAACTGGGCGGGATGCTCGTCGCGACGAGCCACAACGGCGGGCTCTTTAACCTTGCGGCGCGTGTGTCGCAGCAGACGCACATCTCGCGCCACCACTTAGAAGTCCACGCCCAGTACCACTTCTGCGGACTGACGGATGTGCTGCTGGCGGAGAACTTTCCAAATCCGCTGCTCGTGCTGCCGAGCGCGGCGCTGTCGGCGGCCATCTTACGCGCGCTCGAGTCGCCGCGCATGCTGTACGTACCGGAGGTGACCGTGGCGGCCGCGCTGCTCGTGCAGCCGTCGTTGTGGCTCGCCAGTCGCGCCGCGGAGGTCCGGCGGCGGTTATCGAAGGATCCCTTCTACGCCGCGCACACGCGTGCGCAGCGTGGTCGGGTGTTTGCGCGTCCACACAGGAAGGATAACCCGACAGCGGCGCCGCACGCGACGTGGGAGACGAGCAAGGCGCGTTGGAACGCGCTGTCGTACGAGCAGAGCATGAAAGGGACGTAAAGCGAGGCAGTACTTCTTAATGATAATAATAATACGATAGGGACGAAGACGTCGTTTTACCCCTTCTGTGTTATGGGGAAAGCGCGCTGTGTTAGCGAAGCTCTGCAGTGCTGCAGCGCTCGCTGGAATACGCCCTCGCATGCATACACGTTCGCGCAAGACAACTTCGCTCTTTCCAACAACAAGGCGTGGCTCTACTACCGCGTTACGTGTGTGTGGGTGTGTGTGTCGCTACCAATCCCACGAATGCGTTTAATCATCATCATCATAAATTTCCCTTTTCTTTCACTTCTCTCCTTACATTCAATCGTCCCTCCTTCTTCTGTTGTTGAAACTGAAGAACTGCAAACGCTCCTCTCAGAAAATAAAATAGAATAACACCATGTCGATGCTTAAAGTCGTTGCGACGCTTTTATTGCTGGTCCTCGGCGGCGCCGTCCTCCTCCGCTGGATGCAGGGCAGGCACGCCAGCGAGTGGGAGGACGGCGTCGGCAACAACGGGGACAGCAAGCGCGGCAAGAAGAACGGCCATCGCAAGGCGCATCGAGGACGCGCGCCCGCGCAGGGCGACAGCAACGGCGGCGACTCCGCAGACGAGGAAGACGTCTCGGACGCCGACAACGCGGCGGCATCGGTCGCTGGCGGTCGTGGAGGCCTACAGCCAAACGCCGGCCGCGGCGTTGGAGGTGGTTTACGCCGGCGTGGCCAGCGCGGTGCACGCGGGCTCGGCGCAACTGCGGAGCCGCACGACGACGCGGACGGGGAAGACGACGACGCGTACGACGAGCACGGGGTCAAGCTGACGCGCCTGCAGCGCAAAAAGCTGGCAAAGGAGCGGGAGCGAGCGGAGCGGCGGCAGGCGCAGGAGGCCGCGTTGGAGGCGCAGCGGGAGCGATCGGACGAGACGACACTTCGAGCGGCGGAGGCGGAGCTGCGAGAAGAGGAGCTTCACGCCGCCGAGGAATCCGCCCTGCGACAGCTGCGCGCGGACAAGGAGAGGGCCGACAACGAGGAGTACGCGAAATGGGTGGGCCACATCGGTGTGGAGGAGCGCGGCGAACTCGGCGATGAAGCGCGCGAGCGGCAGACGCGTGTGCAGGCTTTCCTGCTTGAGCGTGCGGCGCAGGTGCAAGCACGTGCACGACGCAGTTCCGCCGCTGTTGCGGCCACTTGTGAGCCGCACGGGTCAAGCGAGGCACACAAGGAGGAGGAGGAAGAAGGAAAGGACAAGGAGAAGGAGGGTCACGTGTTGGTGCTGCAGGCGGCCGCGCGGGAGTTAAAGGTCTCTGTGGAGGAGCTGGTCACCACGATTGAGCAGCTGACGCGCGAGGGGAAGGTGGACGGTGTGTTTGATGATCGCGGGAAGTACGTTTTTATTGCCCCGGAGCACTTCCCGCAGCTGGCGCAGTTCCTGCGTCTGCGTGGGCGGGTGTCCGTGCAGGAGTTTACGCGGGAGTGCAACCGCGTAGTGATGCAGGCGTGAATGTATACTAATATATATACGTGTGTGTGTGTGTGGAAAGGGAGGAAATCCGAGGCGGAAAGCAGCGGTGGTGATGGCGAAGATCCAAATGTTGTTGTTGTTTTTCATTATTTTCTGTCTTCTTGCTGCTATTTACTGTTATTTTTTTGGTAGCCCTTGTCATTGAAGTTTGTGCTCTCTCCTCGTCCGTATGTGTGTGTGTGTGTCTGTGTGTGTGCTTCAGCATTCCGGTGGTTGTTGTAGCATCGACGCCTCGCATGTAGCGAGGGAAAAAGGGGGAAAAAGCCTTCACAAAAATGCATATATATATCTAGCAACATATCTTGACCAACCGTGAAGGAGGATGTCACGTTGGTATCGTGTCTCACAGCCCAAGGAAAGCCGGAGAAGTAGGGTCCTGGTGTATAGAGGAGGAAAAGAAGGCAGCGAAGAGCTCGCCAAGCCGGTGCCGTTTACTGGGGACCGACCCCCCCCCCCCCTCCCGAGATGAAGAGAGTCCTCGTCGCTTGCTACCGCGCAGTGAGTCCATACAAACTCTCTTCCCGTTATCGTTTCTTTTTTTTCCTCGCCTCCGTGTGCACCACTACTCATCTCACATCAACACACGCACACACACACACGCACGCAAGCGGGCCGTGAGTGTTTGCTTCTTCCTCTGATGGTCTTTTTCTCTGTTCTCTTTTTTCAACTGCGTCCTCCACCTCATCCCTCTCTGCCTCTCCATCTCTCAACCCGCGCACGCCGAAGCGCTTTCCTCCGTCTTCGTCTCTGACCGCCTCCTTTCTTTATTACTATTATCTTCTTTCTTTTTTTTTCCTTATTCGCAGTCTTCACGCGTCGGTGCACACCACACAAACACACACACGCGGCGATACGCATCAATCGGACTGTACAGCGTTGATGCAAATCGAAAGTGCTGCTGATACTCCCACACGGAAGCGCTACTCAACCGAGTATGAGCGTGTCGAGACGCGAGTGTATCACGAGGTATTAGTGCCTTCCGTAAAGATGAACAAACAATGTACATACGGCGTACACCAGGTACTGCTGCTAGCAGTATTGCCTGGATAGGTTTTCTTTCATCCTAAAACCCCCTTTTTGTCACCCTTTTTCTTTCCTCCTCCCTCGTCGCTTGTCTGGCAAACGAAAGTGGACAGCTTGATTTCTCACAATCGTTGCGTACTTTTCTCGCCACCCACCCGCCCCGCAGGAGAGGATCGAAGCCACGGTGCATGTTGTGTTGTGTTCTTCGTGTTTGTTAGTTTTGCTTTACCGTTCTGTGTAAAACTTTCTTCATTTGTTAGCTAAGTGATGATTGTTATTATCATCATTTTCCTTTGGGTTTTTGTGGAACAAAAATTTTGCAGACATTAATTGAGCAAATATAATGAGACCAAATTAGACGATAATCTAAACAAACAGTCAAACAAACAACCAAAAAAAATAAGAGATAATACTAATGAATGACAAAGGGTGATTCGAGTACATCGTTAACCCAGGAGTGTCATCAACACAATTTAGTTTTTATTCGTTCGTTTTGGTCTCACGTTTTCCGTTTTTCCCTTTTTGTTTTTCCTTCTTTTCTACCAGTGATCCTCTGTGGCCCTTAACTAGGTACGGGCTAGTTTATTGAATGCTCACGGCCGGCAGCAGGCATTGGCAGTTGTGCCCAGCTGTTTTCGGTTCGTTACAGCCGTTATCCACTAATTCATTGAACAAACCAAAGGTGTCGTGAAGTCCTAAATGTGCAGTCATACGGTGACGTCAAGCGTGCAGCTTGCAAACCGTATTCCCTCCAGACCGCACGTTCTTCATTCAAAATCTCTCCTCTTCTGCAAACCCTTCTCTGATCAGGATATCGACAATACAACCAAACAGATACATTAATTTTATATGTATATATTAAAAACCAAGAAAGGGACGAGGTAACAAGGAGTCAGCAACGCTGAAGCGCAGCGCACCGCACAAACAAACAAAAGGCTCTCTCTTTTTAGAAGAAAAAAACTCTTTTCTCCATTTTTCTTTTCGGGGGGTTTCTCGACAGTTTTCTCGCATAAAGTGTTTAATTGCGGCGCTTCCTCTCCCCCTTGGTGGAATCGCAGGCGTGAAGTCTAACCTCCCTCCCTTCCTCCCTCCCTTCCTCCTCTCTCCACCTCCCTGTTGCTTGTGTCTGTACGTGTGTGTGCGTGCGTGTGTTTTCTATATTATTATATTTTTCCTTTTTCTTTTCCTTTCGGTTGGGTAGTGGCGTTGTCCTCGTTGCGATTATCTGTGATTGTTGAGGGGGTGACTTGTAGCTTAAACGCCCGTAGGAGAACGCACTAAACAGTAAGCGAGTTCTCCTTTTGCATACTAATAATACGAAGACTAATACTAATAATAGCAGCAACAACACTTCCCCCCTCCCCCCCCCCTCCTCGCCCCCGCCTCCGCTTTGTTTGTTCTATCGGCTTCTTCTTGAAGAGACCAAAATAAAGAATGCTGCAGGAAGAGAACTCAGCTTTTTCGGAGGAGGAGGAGGTCGGTGGCGCCCGCGCACAGCCGCTGCCCCCCATCATCACAACCCCAGCAGCAGCAGCAGCAGCAGCAGCAGGAGTTGTCACCAACGTCACCGCAGCCGTCGTAATGCCCGCTGTCTCGTCTTCCTCCGCATCACCGTCGTCATCGTCGCAGCAGCAGCAGCAGCAGCAGCAGAACAGCAAGACGGACATCGAAAAAGAGGAGGCAGCCGTCTCTGATAACCAGCCGATTCGTCGCGCGCGAAGTGGCACGGGAAGCGCGGACGATACCCGCGAGAGCGCCTTCGCAGTGGCAGCGGCGGTAATGCAACAGGAAGAAAACGATTATGGCGACGGCGGCGCGACCTCCTTCTTCATCCGTGCCGCCGACCCGGCAGATGCCCCAGCAGGGACGGATGCATTTGCGGATCCAGAACACCGCAGCGCGTGTGTAAGAGGTCACAATGATGATAGTAACTGTAAGCAGCAGCAAGCGGAAGGTTTCCGTCCACTTGGCTCGATCGGTGCGTCCTCTGCTGCCATGCGGGAAGCAGCGTTGGATGAGGAGCTGCTGGACAACGACGACGGGGTGGTGCGCATGGTCCGTTCGATCTCCTCGCACTCGCGCAGCGGCCTGCACTCTCGCGGTCCGCCTCTCGCCTCGGTGATGGAGATACCGCCGTCCGCAACAACACCAGCAGCAACGGCGTTGGCTCCTGCTGCCGCGCTCACTACCTCCTCTTTTGACGCGCAAGAGGAGGCGTTGTGGTCGCGTGGACTGGCGCGGCCGGCTTCACAGGAAAGCATCTCCTTCACGATTCGCTCCTCCTCTTCCACCTCTTCCGTATCGTCTCGCTCGAGCAAGGCGAGAGGAGAGATTGTCGTGGAAGGTCATCGAGCATCACCGGTCACCGCCGTGGATGCTGCTTCGGCGGCGGCGGCGGCACGGCATGCGAACGTAATCGCCAATGAGCAGCAGCAACAGTCACAGGCATCTCTGTCTCGTGCGGACGACGGCGACAACAACAGTACCGGTCCGCTGCCGTCCGCCAACGACGATCGCGCCAATCGGCGGCTGAGTGCGTCGGGGTCGCTGCACTCCTCGCCGGCTGCTGTAACGCTCTGGGGCGTGCACCGCGACCTGCGCCGCAAGCGCATAAAGAAGGTGAGCCATTACATCCTCGGCTCGCTGCTCGGGGAGGGCGCCTACGGCGTTGTGCGGGACTGCATCGACATCAACACCGACAACGTCAATCGTCGCTTTCAGCGATGTGCGATTAAGATTGTGAATGGGCGGTACGCGAAGGCGGATATGCCGGCGATCTTCGGTCATCGTCACAATAGTAGTAATAATTATAATAAAGACAATAACAATAGCAGCCAAGACGGCGATGACCCCTTCTCGCTCAACGCCGATGTGATGTCCCCGCTGTCCACGCCGCTGCGTGGCGGGCTGAAGCGGACCTCCGGCAACGGCGTCGGCACTGATGGGAGCAGCGGTGGCATGCGGTATCATCGCGAGGAGGAGCAAAAGCATCAGGACATGTTCCAGCGCGAGATGCGGAATCTGCAGCGCTTCCACTGCAAGAACATCATGCGCGCCCTCGACAGCTTTACGCGCTACAGCAAGGAGTACGTTGTGCTGCCCATTGCGATCTGCAGCGTGCAGCAGCTCGTGCGGCAGCTCATGCGCACTCGCTGGCGGGAGGCGGTGCGGGAGTGGCGACGGCGGCAGCGGAGGGCACAGCGAAAGCATGAGCAAATGGCTTCGGTGGCGGGCGCTGGCGTGAGTGGTGCGGCGGAGAACGGCACACAGGACGTGCTTTCGTCGTCTTCTTCGCAGCAGCAGCAGCGTGGGCTGCCGATGGTGCTCTCCACGGTAGACACGCTCGACTTCGATGATTTAACATTCATGATGGCCGACGCGAGCGACTTCGATGACGAAAGCGCAACGAGCAGCGACGACGACGACGGCGAAGACGTCACCACCGCCGCCAGCGCCAATCCGAATTCCGCAACGGCGGTCCACACGAACGCACGGGGCCACGCGATCAGCATCCGCAGCAACGGCAACAACAACGACGATGGTGATGACCGGCACAACAGCGGCAGCTTCAGCGATCGCGACGAGGACCGCCACCACCACCACCGCAGCGAGTCTAACAGAGGTCTCGCCGGTCGCAGAGGGACGCAGACAAACTCCACCGCAAACGCCGGCGGCGACAGCGGCACTCATCGCCGCGGACTGCCGCGGGTGTCCTCGACGGCGTCGAACAGCACTACGACCACCACAACTCGCACGATTGACAGCTATGAAAACGAAAATGGGGACGGCAGTGAGGTGCGTGGCGTGCCGAGGCCACAGCAGCGCGGTGGTGGTGGTGGTGGTGTTGGCGGCGAGGAGGAGTCGAGCGACCTCAGCTCCCGCGGTGCCCGTTACAAGAACAATAGCAATGCCAGTGTGGGCGGCAACAACGTCCACGTGATGAGCGCGACGCCGACCGGGCACGACTGCGGACTTTTCCCTTCTCCGCTCCGTGAAAGCGGCGTGTGTCCTCCGTCTGGAGACGGCGGTGGTGGTGGCCACCGAGCTGAGAAGTCAAGCAGCAACGTTGCCGCGGCGTCGTCCACCACCGTTGTGGTGCCGACGATTACCGTGGCGAAGAACGGCACGGCCGTCTCACAGAATGCACCACGAGTCGTGGACGACAGCCGTCCGCACCTCGCGTACCCGATGTGCTCCACGACCCTCCTTAAGGGCATCTTTTATCAGGTCATCTGCGGGGTGAACTACCTGCACCAGCAAGGCCTGGCGCACAACGACATCAAGCCGTCTAACATCCTGCTCTTCGAGGACGGCTCCGTGAAGCTGGGCGACCTCGGCAGCGTGAGTGAGGCCTACAACGACCAAGGCACCCCCCTCTACGCGTCGCCGGAGCTGTGCAAGTACTTCTACGGCGCCGTCACGCCGCCGACGTCCTTCTCGCAGTCGACGGAGGCCGTCGGGCGAGACGCGGCGCAGCCCAGTGACATGTGGTGTTGCGGTCTCCTGCTCTACTACCTCATCACCGGTAAGCCCGGGCCACTACCCGTGCAGATTCGGTACTTCCAGTCGCTGCACAGCGTTCAGTGCCACACGCGCAGTGACGACGTCCATCACGCGGCGGAGGAGGAGCCGAGCCGGGGATCGGCGGCAGGGGCTGCGGGGACGGAGCCGGCCTCGGTGTACGCACACGCGTCACCACCACCACCAACACCGCCCGTCGTCACAACGCGCTACCAGCTCTATCGAGAGATCGCCTCGCGAACGGCGCCGGTGGAGTTGCGCGGGCTTCCGGACATGATCCCCCCGGACGTGGGCGGCGGTGATGACGCGGACGGAGGCGCAGGAACGGCAGCCGCGGATGACGGCAACAACGACAGCGAAAGCAATAAGCCCTCGTCCGCTGCGCTTTACCCTTCGAACAGTGTCCGACACTTACTGGCCGGTCTGCTCGAGCTCGACCCGCGACGTCGACTCACCGCGGAGCAGGCGCTGCGCCACCCGTGGCTACGCATGGCCTTTTGCGTGAAGTCGAGCGACAAGGGCGGTGATGAGTGCAGCGGGAATGGAAGCCACAATCCAAAAATGACGAGCGGTAGTAGCAAGCGAAGCCACAAGAGCAGTTCACCGGACCTGCACGGTGCTGAGGACAGCAACGGCCTTCTCCAGTGTAAGAAGGATAGTAATACCAGCGGCGCCGCGCACACCACCGCGCGCAAGACACCGTCGAAGCAGGCGATGGAGGACGCGATTCAGCGCGACGTCGCCCGCCGCGTCACCGAGTCGCGCCACGTTCAGCGGATGTTGATGCTGGACCGGCAGCGGCACTTACAGTTCGTCGCGGACTGCTGCAACACGTTGAACCTCAATATCCCACCGGAGATCATCCGGGTGCAGCCGGCGGAGCCGTACCGGGAAGATTTCGGCGTGCCAGCAGCGCACCTGGCGCACGCGCGGGTCGGGGCGTCGTTGAGCTCTCACCCCTCTGCGCAGCAGCAGCAGCAGCAGCAGCAGCGGGGAGGTGTAACGGCAGCAGCCGCGGCAGTGGCGGCCGCGATCGCCGGAGGTGGTGGTGGTCGTCAGAGCGCACGTGGGAACGGTACAGGGCGGAGCAGCACAAACAGCAGCGTCAACCACAGCACTAGTGGGACTGCAGATGCGGTCACTGGCACGGTCGTGCAGGGCGCAATGATGCCGGCGGTCATGCCACCGGGCTGCGTCGACACGGAATTGTTTCTCCCGCACACCGAGGAGGACTACTACGAGCAGAAGAGCGGCAAGTCGGAGTTCGACGTGCGGGTGCTGCGGCGCAGGCCGCTGCTGATGGCGCAGCTGGATGAGTACTTCCACAACGTCGTGTTGGTGCAGTGTGGGTATCGGACCGGTCCGGACCCGTACTACCAAGCGATGCGGGTGCGTGCGGTGCCGCTGGAGGATGAAGCAGGAAGTAGCGTCGGTGGTCGGCGTCGCCGCAATCGAGTCAACACACAGCAGCCCTCCGTCGTGATCTTACCGGGTGCAAGCAGCAACGCCTATCGTCGTAGCCCGTCCGCCAGCGTGGCACAGATCACCAGTGACGTCCTCAGCGTTGATGGTGGCCTGGCGGGAGACACGGCGGATGTGTTGGTGGAGGATGTGTGGGGCGCAGGGCCGCGACATCAACCGCGTGTGTACGTGGACGAGAACGGCAACGTGGTCAGCGCTGCGACCCACTACGCAGCTCCGACGGTCACCGCTGACGTTGCGACGGCTGCTGGTCGTGTCGGCGGCGACGAGAATCGGCGCAGTGCCACCGCCGGGAATGGTCGTGACAGCAGTCGTGCTGCAGCCGCTGCCGCCTCTTCTTCGTCCGCGTTGCCCAGCTCCAGCAATCCGTCCCTTCGGCGCAGCGTAACGCCGCTCTCGGCGCAAGCTGCCGCCGCCGCCACCTCCGGTCCCTCTTCCGCGAACAATAATAATAACAGCATTACCCGCTCCTCCGGTGCAGGCCGCCCTGTCGTTGCCGCTTCTGCAAACAGCAACAATCGGCGTGGCAGCCATGAGAGAGTGGACGCGCAAGAGGTGATGGGTACCGCCGTCGTGAACACAGCCCGTGCGAGTGTGATGCACAGTGGTGGCAACCGCAGTGCTGGGCGTCACGGCAGCGGTAGCGGCAACAACCGCAATCGAAGTTCGCGGGATGCGAGTGACTCCGCCTCGGAGGCGGAGCAGAACGTGGCCGTGCGGGAAAGCTCGAAGTGTCTGTGTGGGTTGATGTAAGCTGCGTGCCTCCGTCGTTGTGCAAGTGGTTTCTTCCTTTGGAAAAAGAAAAAACATCGTTGTCATCATCTCTCTCGGCGGACTTTATCCGAGTGAGTTAGTGCCGTCTTCCCTCCGCTTTTTTGTTTTTTTTTTAACTAAAAAAACTGCATCGATGTGGTGCTTGTCAGTCGTATTGGCGTTTTGCTTGTGTGCGTTGTTGTGAGGCGGCGTTTTGGAAGACCGCACGGCGCACCTTCCCCTTCTTTTATTTGTTATTTCCTTCTTACCTTATCTTCCTTTCGCTTCGCTGCGTTGTTGCTCGTTGCGGCATTCGTCGTTGTCCCTTCTGCGTACTCCTGACGATGTTGTTGTTGTTTCTAAGAAGTGCTTTTACAGATTTTTTTTAGTCATTTCGTTTTATTATTAGTATTACTTCGGTGTGTTACTTGTCTTTGGTTTTCTTTGGGTGGTTTTTTTTTTTTTGCTCTCTTCCGTTTGCTTCCGTGGATGATGGGTATGGTCATGGTGTGCCGCGCGCGTCTGTGTCTGTGTGTTTTCGTTCTCTCTTTCTCTCTCTCACACACACACACACTCCCCCTCCTTTCCATACGTGACGAACAACAGCACACACACACACCTCCTTCCCGTCAATTGTATCGAAACATGTTCGCTCGTTAGTGCTAATAGTTTTCTTGTTGTTGTTGTTAGGGGAAAGTGTAGCGGTGCACAAGGTGATGCTCTTCTTTATAATAAAAAAGGAGAAAAAATATAATGTGAACAACGAAGGATGGAAGTTGCTTAAAGAAGAGAGAAAAGGGAAAAGAAGTGGGACGCTGTGCGGCAGTGACCACATATTTGTGTGAGAGTGTGTGTGTAGAGTCACCTCAGCCAGTGTGAGATGGCACCGTAACGACGAAGAAGGGCGCGACGCACGTCTCGTTATCTCTGTCTCTATCTCTCTTTCTCTCGAAGAGGGTGTTGGTGCTGTTGGTGCTGTTGCAGCGGGTCCCGCTGCTGCGGATCTACTGCCGGCATTTGCATTTTTTCGTTTCCCTTCTCTTCCACTCTCCGTCCTTCATCACGAAATGTCGCCGATCCTTCTTTCGTATTCCTCTGCCTTTTCTGTTTCAACGATATCGCCCGTCTTTGGCACGCGCTTTCCAGCTCTTTTTTCCCCAACGAACAACAAAAGAATTAAGGAGTTTCACATTCGCTGACGCAGACGCGCACGCACGCCAACGTTTAGTTATCCGTCCACTCGCATTTTAAAGTTATTAAAAACAGTAGTTTCATCATGACAGATAAGGACGCCGTCTTTGCGGAGGGCGAGGTCACGTGCGTGAGCCGCGAGCCCACGCAGACGTCGCACGGCTACACCCGCCTCGACACCGCAGACAACGGCGCCCCCTCGCAACGGTGCCGCCGTCCGCGCAAGGTCGTCGTGTACTACTTCGACTCCGACGTGGAGGGGGAGGGGGAGCAGCAGCAGCCGGCAGCAGCAGGGAACACCCTCGTGCGTCCGCGTCCATCGAGCACGAAGCGGGAAGGCGGCACGAAGAAGCACAGTCGCACAGGCGTTAGCGATACCAACACACCAGAGGCGGAGAAGCTGGACTACCCGGGAGTGGAGGAGCTGGAGGCGTACAGCAGCGAGATGAGCCACGCGAACGCGCACTCCGGCGCTGCCGCCGGGGCCTCCTGCGGCTGCGGTGGCGGTGGCTGTCAAAGCCGCAGGCCCGTCTCGGTGGACAACCCGCGCATCGGCTCGCCGACGCCGATCGGCTTCTTCGCCTTCGGCATGACGACGTTGATCTACAACGTCCACAATGCGAAGATCTGCCAGCTGAACATGGCGACGATGGGTCTGGTGGTGATGTTTGGTGGGCTGACGCAATTCATATGTGGCTTTTTCGAGCTCATCAACATGAACACGCTTGGCTGCACCATCTCCACGACGTACGGCGCCTTCTGGCTGGCGACCGCGGTGTTGTTCCTAGAGCCGGCGAACGCGTACGTGACGATGGGCGACCACACCTACACGGGCGGCTTCTTTCTGCTGTGGTTCGTCTTCGCCGGCACGCTCTTTGCCGCGTCCTTCCGCTCGCCCTTTATGTGTATGGCGCTGTTCTTCCTGGTGCCGCTGAATTTCCTGCTGCAGAGCATCGGCTATTTTATGGACAGCACCGGCGTGGCGAAGGTGGCGGGCTACGAAGGCATGATTGTCGGCGCGCTGGCGACGTATCTTGGGATGGCCTTTACCCTCCGCGACGTGTACGGCCGCTCGCTGCTGCCGATCCTCTTCCAGAAGAACATGCGGTACGTGGAGTGGTAACGCGAAAGCAAACGACTCAAAACCTTTTTAGCACTCGTATTACTTTGGCTGAGACGCTCTTTCATGTATTTTTTCGTTCTTCTTCTTCCTCCTCCTCTGCCCCGTCCAAACCCCCCCCCCCTAACTTTCCCGACGGCTAACAGAACTCGGTAACTTAATGATTCTCTTTCTTTTTCTTAATTTAAAAAGCTAAAAACCGATAAGATAAGGATCTTTATCAGCATCTTCTCCAGCATACACACACACACACACACACGCTCACGTTCTTCTCTCTCGTTTTTGTTTTACTTCTTCGTTGTGTGTCTCTCTCTCCTGTTCCTCCTCCAATTCGACTGCTTCTTTTCCTCTTAAAGCATGTATTAAACTTGGTACTCTCTCCTCATATATATATGTGGTGTTTTTGTTTTTATTCACTTCTATTTTTCCTCCTTCTTTTTTTTTCAAAGAAGCACGGCCTTCCAAAATTGCGGTTAACACACACGGCTTAACATCACCCGTGTCGCAGTCATGCGAGGGGGGTGGGGGGAAGGAGGGAGAAGAGAAGCTCAGCAAGGGATGAAAGCTTCCGATGTCGATGCGCAACTTTATAAACTGGAGCGCCGCCGCCTTACGAAGGTGGCCCTCTTCCTCTTCTGTCTTTCTTTAAACATTTTTCCCCTGTCGCTTTGAGCACGCTGAGGTATCTGTGCGCTCTGTTCTGTGCTGTTTTGAATCCTTCTTTCCCTCCGCTCAGTGCCTTCCAAAAGCTGATACACAAAGTTCTGTTGTTTTGTTTTTGTGAAACTGTCGAGCAGTGCGTCTACTACGCCACGGCGGACCCGACGAGCGCAATTCGAAGAAGTGACGCCCCGCTTTGCCTTCTTCTTTTTTCTTCCTGTTGTCGTCATCGCGCGTTGGTCGTACTGCGTTCTGGTGCCGCTGTATTTGTTCTCTGCCGCGTCGATCGTCTCTGCCTCTCTTCCTTTCTTTACGTGTACTTCTCTCTCTCTCTTTTCATATTTAATCCTGTCGAGCACAAATATTATTCTTCGTGCGCATGTTTCTTTTCTTCTCTCTAAAGCACTTTTGGAAGGGTCAAGTTCTCTTGGGTGGGTGTGGGTAGTTTTGGTGGTGGTGGTGTTCTTCGATGTGCGAGTGGCTCTGCCGGATGTGTGTGCGTGTGTCGTGTGTCGTGTGTCGTTCATCGTCCTTTCTCCTTTTACTAATTTATATTTATTTTTTCTCTAAGAGCGCATAGAGTCTCTTTGTTTCTCCGCAACGTGTGGTGTCCTCCTTCAAAAACAAAAAAAATACGTTCTTCTTGCAATACCCCCGGTCTGTGCCTATCCTTCTTGATTAACTCGGCGCCGACGTCGTGCCGACGCAAGCGGTGGAGCCACCTAATGCATGCACGCAATGTTGTGCCACGTACACTCACTGTTCCGGTTACCGTCCGACAACACCGGACAAGGGAGGAATATGCAAAAGGCAATGAAACGTATTCGTCTGTATATACATTCTCATGTCGTGGAGGAGGGAATAGAACAAGAAACCGACAAGATGGTAAGGCAACACAACGAAGGAAAGAAGAGGTGATTAATCCTTTTTTGCATCGAACTTCTAATTTCTTGCTGACACGCACAACAGCTCTTGTTGCTGTGGATGAATGTTGGTTGGGGGGGGGGGGGTTGCTTAGTTACACGAGTACATTGTTGTGTGTGTACCTACATGTGCGTGTGTGTGTTCTTGCGGAGTGGGAGGTCGACGTGAACGTCGACAAGCTTGCTGGTTTTCTCTTTTCAAAATGTGAACGCGTGAAGTGCCTATCAGCAAAGACCAAAAGAAGGGCTTGACGAAGCTCTCGTGTGCTTCTCAGTTTGTCGCACCTCACTGTGTGTTGATTTACCTGCAGTTGTGAATGTCATCTAATATTTTGGTTTTGACGGTGATCGTTTGTGATGGGGTGTACTCTACTTTCCAGTAATGCTTTTGGTGTACACGGAGAGCAACAACAGGAAAGGCAAATGGAGGAAGTGCGTGTTTCAAGACATATAGTGTAGACCATCCTTTTTTTTTCTCTTCTCATGTCTGTGCTCCCTCAGCGCGACTTCTCCACAACACTCCTCTCTCTCTCTCCGTCTACTGCTGTCTTGCCTCGTTCGTTTATGGTTACTGTTATGATTTGATCGTGCTTAATCTACTTTGGCTTTTGTCAACTCAATTCCAAAAGCGCATTCATTCAAACAGCAATAAAAACATACACATAAGTATATATATATATATATGTCGCATCTCTTCCGTCCTCTATCTCTTCTCGTTCCTACAGTACTTCTACGCCGTAGCCTCCCGCGATGCGTTGCCGCTCCCTTCGCTGTCCCGCCTGCACAACACACTAAAACTGCGCAGCGGCGCCGAAGGACGCATCCTGTGTGTGTAGTAGTAGTAGGTTAGTACTGTGGTACTACTCTCTTCTTCTAATTTTTATACATATATAGTTTTTGTGGCTACTGGTGTGTTGTTGACTCTGCGGTGTTCTGCCATATACAAGCGCTTCCCAGCACCTCTCTGATATCTTATATATTCATGTATTTTACACAGGTGTCATCAATCCAAAAGAAGAAAATAAGATAATAACACTCTTCATCATATACAACGTGTTGTCGGTGGTTGTTCCTCTTTAATAAAACTATATCTTCTCCCGAATTTGAGTAGTCCGGTCCGTTCAGATATTACTCCGCCCTGACGACTCCTTTGGCCCTCGCACGTATCGCATCACTGTTACGCTGGCTTGCAGAGGCGCCTACACGGGTGCGTGCGATTCTTTCTTTCTTTCTTTTAAACGAACAGCCGAGTTAGGCTTCGCTTTTACCACAAATATACTTCGATTCCTTGGACCCCGTGAACGCTTTCTTTTTCTTTTTATTTGTTTTGTTAATATCGGATTCGTGTCCTTCCTCCCCTTCTTTTCACATCTTTATACCTTTTTGTTTTAAGTTGGAAACTTTACCTCGTACACATACACACGCGCTCGTTTATTTATCCCCCCGGTGTATCTCACGCCTCGCGTTTCTTCTCGCTTCTCTTCTCCACCCGAGTTTCGGGGAGAGGCCGTGTCGCACGGATAGCAGTTCGCCTTTATTCTCTCCCTCGTGGTCTCATCGTTTTCTCTTTCGTGGTCCTTCGTGGTGGGCTCGCATCTCCCCTATACAACTCTGTCCCTCTCCCTTTGCTTTGGTGTGCGTGTGTCTCATCGCTTTTTCTTTTGATTTTCCTTTTTTCATCTTCTTCTTTTTTTTTTTTACAAACGAGGAAGACGACGCAGAGGCAGATGCAGCCGACTACGCCTTCTCCTTCACCTTGCGGCGGCAGAGGCGGCGGCGGCGCCACACAGAAGCGAAGACCTCACGCTCGTAGCAACGGCGGCGGCGGCATAAACACGCACCTGTCCCCGCACAGCAACAGCAACGGCAATAACAGCACAACGAAAGCGGCACCTCCTCCGCCACACAGCACCACACGTCTCCCTTTGATATTCCCTCTCCAGCAGCTCACGTTTGACGTGCCGCTGCCACTGCCGTCTCCGCACCCGCCGTACCAGGAGCAGCGCATTTCAATGATAGCTCCATTGCCGCCACCACGCTCTACGCGCAGCTCCCGCGGCAACACGGAAGCCTTCGAGACCGCCTCGCAGCCTCGCAGCCGCTGCCACACCCGTCGCGGCAACGATCCCACCCGGTCCGAGGCGCAGAAGAATGGTAGCTGCGTGGCGGAAGGTGGGCGGGGCCCGGCGGCGGTGCCGCACACGTATCCCAGCAGCGATCCTGCGGTGTCAATGGGGCGGCGCGATGTTCAGGAGGCAACACCACCTTCCTCGGGAGCGGCACCGTCATCGAGCGTGCGCACCTTACGCGGGTTTCTGCAGCGGCACTCGATGGAAGCGGTGGCATCGGACGGTCCTCGCACCGCCGCGCGGATGTGCTTCACGGCAGAAGAGCGGAAGGAGGTTGAGAAGCTCCTCGCGGACTTGCAGTTGTCTGTGTCGCCCTTGACGCCGTCCGCCGAGTCTACGTTGCCGTCGTCGGCGGTCCTGCTGAAGCCCACAAGACGTTCGTGTTCGCTGACCTCCCCGCCTTCCACCGCACCCTTCACTACTACGGCAACAGAGGCGATGGAGCAGTCCGCGTGTCCGCCGCCTATTCCAGAGCTGCAGCGGCAACAAGCAACGCCGATGTCTCCACGGCGGAGTCTCGCGGACCGGCCTCGCACCCACTCCATCACCAACAACGGTTCGACAGTGGACGTAGCTGCTGCTGCTGCCAGTGCGATGCCGGGTAGGTCTTCTGCGCCATCCGACGCCTCGATCACCGCCGCGGCCCACGCCTCGGTGGAGGGCCGCTACAAGGAGGCGCTCAAGACGGTTGAGGGAGCCGCGTCTGACCGTCAGCTTGCCCTGAAGCGCGTCGAGGAGTACTGCGCCTCGCTCTACACACTCGTCGAGACGTGGATGCACCTGCACGAGCAGCGCTTCGATGAGTTTACCCGCACCGTGCTGCAGCGCATGCTGGACGACAACCCGGCCTACCGTGTTTTGTTCTACGATGTGGACCTCTCAACGCAGTCGCTGATTATTATGGACATGATCGGCCGCGCCGTGGTGGCCTTTACGCGGCCGGCCGACCTGATGGACATCATGGGAGAGATGGGCGCCCGCCACAACCTCTACGGCCTGCGGGAGAGCCACTACGTTGCCATGCGGAACGCGTTTCTGAAGGTGTACGCAGAGTTCGTGGGGCCGGCCACGTACAAGGAGTCGGTGGCCGTGTGGAAGATGTTCTGGAAGACCACCGTTGAGCTGGCGGTGAGCGGGGCAAGCAGCGAGCGCGGGGAGATCTACGCGCAGCGCCGCTACAAAATATGGGCAGCACGCATGAAGACCGCCCTACAGGGGCTGATCCCCCTGCAATGCAGCGGTGGCTTCCACCGGCTGATGCAGGTCACGTATTAGCACGCACTCGCGAAGCACCCCGAGCTGTCTCGCCTCCGCCAACTCGGTGACCTGCGCACAGCGCACCGCGCGATGGAGGCGTTACTGCGCATCATGCAGCACGTCGTGCACGCCGACAGCGCGCCGGCCGCGATCACCTACAGCGATCAGCTCAGCATCCAAAGCCTCTTCACGGAGTACGGCGCGGAGTTCAACGCGGACGTGATGAAGAAGTTGGAGGAACCTTTCCTCGACGCCTGCGAATCTTACATGGCCTCGACCGGCATGTGGAACGTGGTGGTGCGCGCGGTGCTGCAGGAGCTGTGGTCTGTGTACATCACGGGGTATTGGACGGCGCAGCCCGCTAGCGGTGAGCACGAGCGGCACGGTGGAAGCGCCCCTGACGGCAAGACGCCGTTCTGCTTGATGTTTACAGACATCGAGGCGAGCACGCGACTCTGGGACTCGGATCCAAAAGTCATGGGCGCTGCTGTGCGTCTGCACCACAAGCTTGTTCGTGGCCTAATCGAAGACTTTGGCGGCTACGAGGTGAAGACGGTCGGTGACTCCTTCATCATCGCGGCGAACACTGTCACGCAGGCGCTGCACATCGCCCTCGGGATTCAGCTCGAGTTGATGGCGGAGCCGAGCGCGCCGGACTTCCGCATGGTCGACAGCCCGCAGGGTGCCGGCGACCCGGCGTGCTGGCGCGAGGACGCGCTGCGGGTGCGGGTGGGCGTGCACTACTGCGCCGACGCGTCGGCCGTGTACGACAGCGTGCACCGCCGCTTCGACTACTACGGGCCCAGCGTGAACTGCGCGGCGCGGGTGGAGGCGGCGGCGTGCGGGGGGCAGGTGCTGCTGAGCCACGAGGCGTACGCCCAGCTGCAGACGGAGGAGGACTTCGACCAGGTGCCGGTGAACAGCCTGTTCGCGGAGCACTTAGGGCAGCTGGTGCGCGCGCAGGAGGCCCGCGGCGTGGCGGTGACCGATCCGCAGCTGGCCGCGTGTTGTCGCGTCGGTGGAGCAGGACATGAAGTACAGAACCGTTCGGCAGTCGTTGCGCGACGACGCTTTCTTGCTGCTCGCCAACAACTACAGCAGCAGCACAACGGTTCCGCGGATGCGCACCAACTCCAAAGGGGAAGCCATGACGCTCCGGTCGCTGACACGCGCGACGGACAAGGGCCTGCACGTGTTGAAGGGCATTTCGGAGCCGATGCAGCTCGTCTCGCTGCTGCCGCTGGGGCTGACGGGGCGTTCGTTTCCGCACACTCTACGCGGCCACACCGCACCCTCGATGGCGTCCTCCGTCGGCAGTGCCGTCTCGCTTGCGCTGGACTCATTACTGGTGGCCGAGGAGGCGGCGACGGCGTTGGGGACGTCGGCAATGGGATCGACGGACCACAGGCGTCTGTAGGGCCGGCACCAGCAAAACGTAGACACCCATACGCACCTATAAACAAGTATTCATATATCCATTCGCTGCCAGTTGTTTGGAGCATTCGAGTCCGCTTTCATGATTTAACTTTCTTTTTAATTCTTTCTCCCTCTTCTTCTTGTTTTTGCCTTTGTCATGTATTGAAGAAAGAACATCTTTGTATGCAGAGCGCGTGGAAATGTGGTTCATTTCGTATTATAACTACTATTATGTTGTGATTATGTTGAGAGGGCTCGTGCATCGATGTCGTTCCCTGGCCACCGGCTGTGTGTGTGTGTGTGTGTGTGTGTAGCTCGTGCGCGTACGGTAACGCACTCGTGTGGAACTCAATCGCCGGAGGCGCTCTTCTCCCCTCCTCCCTCTCCCTCCCCTCTCTTCCTTCGGTTCTTTTCCTAACTGTTCATGATTCGCACTTCAGAAATGAAGATATTAATGAAAAGCGTTAAAGAAGATCTCGTTTCGTTTAGCAGCAGCCGCGCGGCTTCCCAGTACAGAAATATTGAAAAGAGGCGACTTGGCGAGAGTGCTGTATTGATGTCTCGGCGAAGCAGAGCCGATCTCAACACAACGTGCCGAGCCTCCTACATGCTCCAAAGGCTTCTTCTTATTCGTCGACGACTGGCCGATGGACGACACGCATCTCTGCCCCCGTCTATGCCTTTATCCTACGATTGAGTAGCGATAGGTTTGTTGATCATCCGTAAGCGCTTCTGTGGGAATGCCGTACTGTCGTATCGCCCTCTGTCATTCTTTGTGTTGTGCACGTTGTCTCTGAACGCAGCCTTCCTCAACACCAAGATGATTTATATCCTTCCATTTACGCCCTCTCCTTCCTTCCCCCTTCTCCTTCCCTTATCGTTAAACACACACACGTGCGCATTACACGGAAGATAACAATGATTTCTATCCTGACCGAACCCGTGCGATAAACTCAGACAGCAGCTCCTACAACAAACTACAAAAAAAGGAACGCCGACAAGGACAACGAACAGTTCGGAACCCGTCTTCTATTATACCATTTATATATATACGAGTTTCAACTGCATCTACGCGCGCTGTTCACCTCTCCTTTCCACCGTGGCGCTCGTAGCCAACATAATTGTTGTGTCTGTTCTTCGTTAAAAACATATATTCCTTTGTTTTTTTTTTTCTGATTGCCAAGTGAATCTTTTCCGGAGTACTCCGCACCCCCCTCCTCCCCCCACTGCAAACATCGCACTTTCTTTTCTCCTTTCCTTTTGTTGGGTTTTTTTTTTTAGTACTTCGTTTCCTCATCGAGCGCACCGCGAAAAGTGCGTGCAACGCGTCACAGTCATCCTGTGCGTGTTGTCTCTTCGCGTCCTTCTTACCTCCCCCTCATCTCTTACCTATTTTGCATTCTTTTTGTTAGGCCAATTTCTTTGTTTGCTGTTGTTGTTTTACAGCGTTGATGAACAGTGCTCGCGGCCCCACTGCCACGGCCGGTGGTGCGTCCACCGCGCGCAAGGCGACGCATCATCTCCCGCCCATTAACATGACGCACTTCGAAAACTTAGTCGCCGCCAGCGTCATTCCTCCGCAGCAGCGGCAGCAGCAGCAGCCGTCATCATCGCGTTTTGCACCCCCGCCGTCGTTGCTGTCGTCTCCGCTGCTGCTGCAACGCAGTCCGCCACTCAGCTCTATCTTGCCGGCATCCACGCTGGACGCGAAGACGGCGCGCAAGCGGTCCAGCAAGGCGGCGACGCGGACGAAGACGAGCGGGCGGGACAGCTTGGTGAACGCGCCGCTCCCGGTGGGCGACCACCACGCCACGGCGGCCGCGAAGGGGCGGCATCCGCCGTCGCCGGTGCTTGCGAAAATCCAGAACATCCACACCACCACCACCACCGCCGCCGCCGCAACAGCAACAACGAAGCAGCAGCCGATGATGTCTTCACCATCGCCGTCGCTGTCGCTGTACGGCCCATCGCCCCCAACCTCGGCGCGCTCGGCATCGTTGTGGCGTCCGTGGGGGATTCACTCGCCAGGCAGGGGGAACGGCGGCGGCAGCAGCAATAACAGCAGCAAAGAACTGGCGCATGTTTTCTCGCTGCCAAACTACCACCAGCAGCACCAGCCCAATAACGGCAACAATAGTGGTAGTGGTGGTGGTGCTTCGGAAACGGTGGCCCGCCGTGCCAAGTCGCAGTCCTCCTACAAGAGGGCAGGTGCGGCGATGCAGCAGCAGTTGCGCGCCTTCATGGCAGGGCAGAAGAGGAGTGCGAAGCCCAGCAGCAGCAACTCTGCCACCGATGCCCCCACGTCTAACGAGAGGAATGTGGAGCCCTACGTGGGACTGACGTCAGAGGAGAAGCAGGAGCTCTTCGTCCTTCTGCACGACCTGAGCAAATTTCTGGCCCCCAGGTCGGAAGAAGCAGCGGCACGCAGGATGACGCCTCTTTCGCCAGCTCCAACGGAAGAGGCGGCGACGGAGGCACCACCGCCTTCACTGGAAGCGCATTCGAAAGCGACAGCGGGCAATAAGGACTGTAACGACGTAGGGGTCAACGGCACGCCAACCGAAGCCACGAGCGCAGCCCAAACAGCGACGACACTCGCCGCTGCTGCCGTCCCGACAACCACCACGACCGTAACCGAAGCATCCACCAACCACGCGCACATGCATGCAGCAGACCACCACGACGGCGGTGCGGATGAACACGATCACGACGATAACGATGACCACCACCACCAGCGCCGCGCCCTGCGTAAGCGCTCCGTCGAGGGCCGCTACAAGGAGGCGCTCAAGACCGTGGAGCACGCCGTGGGGGACTGCCAAATGGCCCTGAAGCGCGTCGAGGAGTACTGCGCCTCGCTCTACACACTCGTCGAGACGTGGATGGACCTGCACGAGCAGCGCTTCGATGAGTTTGCCCGCACCGTGCTGCAGCGCATGCTGGACGACAACCCGGCCTACCGTGTTTTGTTCTACGATGTGGACCTCTCAACGCAGTCGCTGATTATTATGGACATGATCGGCCGCGCCGTGGTGGCCTTTACGCGGCCGGCCGACCTGATGGACATCATGGGAGAGATGGGCGCCCGCCACAACCTCTACGGCCTGCGGGAGAGCCACTACGTTGCCATGCGGAACGCGTTTCTGAAGGTGTACGCAGAGTTCGTGGGGCCGGCCACGTACAAGGAGTCGGTGGCCGTGTGGAAGATGTTCTGGAAGACCACCATTGAGCTGGCGGTGAGCGGGGCAAGCAGCGAGCGCGGGGAGATCTACGCGCAGCGCCGCTTGTGTGTGTGGTCGGAGCGCATCAAGGCCGTCTTCCGGCATCTGATCCCCCTGCAGTGCCGCGGCGGCTTTCACCGGCTACTGAAGACGGCGTACGGGGAGGCCGTGGCGAAGTACCCGGAGTTGGAGGTGTTTCAGCAGTTTGAGGACCTGCGCACGGCGCACCGCGCGATGGAGGCCCTGATTCGCATCGTGAAGAGCGTCGCGGACGGCGGCGCGCCGGCCGCGATCACCTACAGCGATCAGCTCAGCATCCAAAGCCTCTTCACGGAGTACGGCGCGGAGTTCAACGCGGACGTGATGAAGAAGTTGGAGGAACCTTTCCTCGACGCCTGCGAATCTTACATGGCCTCGACCGGCATGTGGAACGTGGTGGTGCGCGCGGTGCTGCAGGAGCTGTGGTCTGTGTACATCACGGGGTATTGGACGGCGCAGCCCGCTAGCGGTGAGCACGAGCGGCACGGTGGAAGCGCCCCTGACGGCAAGACGCCGTTCTGCTTGATGTTTACAGACATCGAGGCGAGCACGCGACTCTGGGACTCGGATCCAAAAGTCATGGGCGCTGCTGTGCGTCTGCACCACAAGCTTGTTCGTGGCCTAATCGAAGACTTTGGCGGCTACGAGGTGAAGACGGTCGGTGACTCCTTCATCATCGCGGCGAACACTGTCACGCAGGCGCTGCACATCGCCCTCGGGATTCAGCTCGAGTTGATGGCGGAGCCGAGCGCGCCGGACTTCCGCATGGTCGACAGCCCGCAGGGTGCCGGCGACCCGGCGTGCTGGCGCGAGGACGCGCTGCGGGTGCGGGTGGGCGTGCACTACTGCGCCGACGCGTCGGCCGTGTACGACAGCGTGCACCGCCGCTTCGACTACTACGGGCCCAGCGTGAACTGCGCGGCGCGGGTGGAGGCGGCGGCGTGCGGGGGGCAGGTGCTGCTGAGCCACGAGGCGTACGCCCAGCTGCAGACGGAGGAGGACTTCGACCAGGTGCCGGTGAACAGCCTGTTCGCGGAGCACTTAGGGCAGCTGGTGCGCGCGCAGGAGGCCCGCGGCGTGGCGGTGACCGATCCGCAGCTGGCCTACTTCGGCGCCGCGCTGAAGCGGGAGCAGATGAAGTCGCGGAAGAGCGACTTCGGTAGCTCCCAGGACTCCGCCCACACCTTCACCACCGTCGCGGCGCTGACGCGTGTGACGGACATTGGTTGCCGCGCGCTGAAGGGTATCGCCGAGCCGGTGCATCTCTACTCCGTCCTCCCGGTGGGGTTGGAGGGCCGCGTTTTCGCCGCTGCTGAGGAGGCCTCGCTGCGGACGCTGTCGAGCGGCGAGGACCTTTTGGGCTCGTCGGGGTTGAAGGAGTACGGACTGACGCCCCCCTCGGCGGACGACGCGCTGGTGAATTGCTCGGCCTCGAATTCGGCCTCGTCGCTGGCGCCGCCACCGGCGTCCCGGCGAGACACGATGGTCAAATTCCTGCCAACGACGGGTGTCTTCGGGTCTGGTAACGCGTAAGCCGCCGGGGAGCCAAAAGAAAAACACTGTTTTCAATATTGCCATGATGATTACTTCATTTTGTTTTTATGATTATCCTCTTTTCTCTCTCTCTCTGAAAAAAAGGGGGAGAAAAGTGAAAGGGAAGGTCCACGCATCAGCGTATTTTAGTGATGAATCAATTATTATTATTATTTGCTTATCTTTGTTATTTTTAGTCTTCTCTTTTTTGTTTGCTTCTTATTTGTGGTTGGGTGTGAGGGGTGTGTTCGTTTAGGTCGTAAGTGGCGCGCTGGCGCTGTTAAGTTTCATGATCTCGTCTTTTCCTTCTTTCTTCTCTTTCATGAAGTCGTGCACTGCTTTTCTCTGGTGTGTGGGTGTGGGTGTGTGTGTTCGCCCGCGCTTGTCGCTGTGGGGTCTTTTCTCTTTGTGTTTTGCATTTGTCGGTGCCGTTCCTTTCTTTTGCGTGTGGACACGTCTCTCTCCGTTTCTGTGAGAAATACACTTCCTGTTCCTTTATCGTTTTTATCTGTTAACCACCACCGACCACCACCGACCACCACCACCACCACCACCACCACCACCCATCCCTCTGCCCCTCCTCCTTTCTTCTTTTAAGTTTATCTTCCGTTTTATCTTTTCCCTCTTCTTTCTCTCTTCGTGCGTGATGGATGCCGTCCTCGTCAGATTCATCCCTGTGCACACCCACGCACACAAGAGAAATAGAACACCGAAGACAACCACAAAAAAAAATATATATATACGAGTAGTAACTACGTAGACGAAGAGGGATCGTAAAGCGTAAGCATAGAAAGGAGACGCCCCTCAGCAAGGCGTGGCGATGTCGAAGACGCGCAATGCTGGGTCGTTTGCGTGATCGTGGTGGTCAGATGATTTTTCTTTCTCCTCTCCTCTAGCATCTACGCCGCCAATTCAACTAGAAAACTCAACTGGATACATATAGATGTTTCTGCATATGTATATTTCTTCTTTTTTCTATCTTGCTTGTTTCTGGCTTTTGCTTTTTCCGTCCTACTACTACCGAGTACGTTGTTGTCGTAGTTTAATGGTTTCCCTTTTTTCTTTGGAAATGGAAACTTGGAAAAAAAAACATCATCGCCGATTGCGTTTGTACGGGAGAACTCGGCAAGACGGATCTTTAATGAATTGGATCGCTATCTTCTTTTCTTTCTCTTCTATCTCTCTCTCTCTCTCTGTCTCTGTGGTTCTCTTTTTATTATGGGCGTTGTCGTCGATGTTTTGGTTTATTTATCATCCCCATTATTATTTATTATTTTTATTTGTTATAAGATTACTGTTCTTGTCCACTAATTGATTTGTTCTCATGATGACGATTTGAATTCCTCTGTGAAGATGAAAAAGAAAAGGGGGGAGGAAAAGGAGGGGGCGGAACGCAAGCGCAAAACATGGAAAGTTATTAAGAACAAAACGGACTGCGCCCATCACAAACCAATCAACAAACCACAAAAAGAAGTACTGCGGCAGCCGCCTTCGTTCTCTCCTCCCCCCGCTCATTCGTTGATTTCCCCTTCTTTCTTTCGTCGTTTCCTACTTACTTTTCTCTCTTCTTTTTGTCTCTTCTCGCCTCTGCCGCCGCCGCCGCCGCCGTTGTTGTTGGTGTTGGTGGTGGTGGGAGTTTTTTTGTAATTCTTCGACGTACCATAGAGCACCGTTTGAATTTATTACTACTACTATTATTATTATTATTATCTCAATCTTTCTCCTTCGTCTTTTCTGTTTTCCTCTCTCTTCTTGTATTCTCTGTTCTTTCCTTTTCCTATCTTTTTCTTTAACTGCACGTGTGTGTGTGTGTGTGAAGCAGCAACAGTCGTGGTGCACTATACTACTACTGCTGCTTCCTGGTCGTCAACTAAGGATGATGTACGGCAAAGCAAATGAATATAACTATAAAACACATGTAGGATACATATATAATACATATATTACCAAATAATTTTTAGCAAATACAAAACAAACTTCTTTTCTTTTTTCTATGGGGGCGGGCAGTAAAAACGAAAATGATTTCTTCTCTTTCTCTTTCTTCGTGTTGTTCCGCAGTTTTCTCTGACCACCCCGTCTTATTTTTTTTTTTAGGGGGAATGACACGCTCAATCCAGTGAACTTTTCTTTTCAAGAAGTAAAATTATATATATATAAGTATTAAAAAACGCGCCTTGTTGTGTAGCGGGTTTATCTTCCTCTGCCACTTCACCTCTCTCTCTATCTCTCCCTCTCTTCACATGCACTTTTGTTTTGTTTATTTCTGTAACACGACACGCCGAACACGTTAGAGAGAATGAAGAGTTTATTCTTCTTGTTGTTATTGGATGGAGAGAGGGGGGAGGTTCCTAGTATTTGAAGGATAGTACGTTTACGATGTGAAATGAAATATATATATATATATATATATATACGGCTATTACTTATGTACATTGTTATTATTATTGTTTGAAAGAACGGATGCCAAATACACCAGCGGGTGGCCGCTGTCGCGGGAGAAGAAGAAATAAAGGAAAAAGGGGGAACAACTCGAGTCATCGGGAGGGGAGAGAGGAAAACCCACTTCAGCAAGGATGCATTCATAGAGGGGTTTTTTGTTGTTTCCGTACAGCGCTCATCCATCCTCTCCTCTTCGTTTTCATTCCGATGTGCTCCGCTCGGTCTCTCTCAGCCTCCTGCCTGTACAGGTGTGAATGTGCCCTTCCCCTCGTCAACCCCCACAAGATTGCAGCGGCAGCACACTGACAGTAATTGGAAAACACTTTTTTTCCTCCATTATCACTCCACCCCTCGCGCCTTCTTCTTTGACTTTATTGTTTGTTGTGATGGTTGTTTGTTCTCCAAATCAGGGAGAAAAGGAAAACACCTGTATGACTGCCTTATACGTTTAAGAAAAGAATAATAATAAGATAGAAAAACGTGGGCATCTCCTTTTTTTCTTCTTCTTCTTTCTTTGTAGAACAAATGTTTTCGCACACACCCCACCCCCGCGAGGAGGAGGAAGTCCCCGCCGTCCCTGCTCCTACCGCTCCGGCCGGCAAGCACCACGATGTGCCACCCTGCGCAGCCGCCACCGCACCAAGCGGCAAGCCGCAGGACCCACCAGCCTTTGATGACGCGACACCGAATGAGAATCTAAACCAGCACAGCAGCGGTAAGGCGACAAATCCTCCGCACGAGACCCACAGCGTGGATGTTACGGAGTACGTGACGCCGATGACGGTAGAGGCGGCTGCCGCGCCGCCTGTGCGGACCATCGTCGAGACCACACAAGCCGCTGGCGCTCCCGACACCGCCGCGGCAAATCCCCGCAGCAACCAAAAGAGTAGCAACAGTAATCAGAACGCGAATCCGCTGGACCGAACAACGCCAATAGAGGCCCCGCCGCAGTCGGTCGTCACGGTGCCGGGGGCGACGGTCACCACAACGCGCATCGTCACGCTGCAGCCGTGCAAGATTGTGTACCACTACGCCGACAACACCGCGCACACGTACGTGCTGCAGAGCACCACCTTCACCCCCTGCGCCGCCGCGGCAGCCGCAGCAACGTCCTCCTCACCGGCCGAAAGCTACGCGCGAAACACGCATGAACCGCTTCCGCGGCGCGCACGCGGTGGCCGTACACATCCGCAGCAGCAACAGCATGCCGCCGCAGCGGTGCGCATCCCTGCCTCGCACGGTGGTGACTCCTCCTCCCTCGCCTCCTTCGGCTCGGATGACAGCGACGTGGACGTCAACGCGGAAGAGCGGAAGTTCTTCTCCTCCACCTCCTGTGCCACGTGCGGGCGCGGTGACGGTGCTGCGGCGGCGGGTGGATGCCTAGCGGCCGTGTACAAGCCGCCTGAGTACGTTGCGGACATCACACCGGCCAACCCACGCATCGGCTCGCCAGGTCCGGTGACGCTCTTCGCGTTCGGCTTCACGACATGTCTGTACAACGTCCACCAAGCCGGGATCTGTCCGATGAACTTGACGACCATGGGCCTCATCTGCTTCTACGGCGGCCTCGCGCAGTTCGTTGGGGGCTTCTTCGAGCTGATGAACAAGAACACCATATTCTGCACGCTGGACGTGACCTACGGTGCGTTCTGGATGGCCACGGCGATCACGAATCTTGTCCCGGAGAACGCGAACGTGGTGGGCAGCGCGCCGCCGCATTACATGGGCGGCTTCTTCATGCTGTGGTTCTTCTTTGCCGCGACGATGTTCGCCAGCTCCTTTAAGTTCTCCTACGTCCAGATGCTGCTGAACTTCTCGGTGGCGCTGAACTTCTTCTTAAACTTCCTCGGCAGCTTTATTGGGAGCGCAACACTGCTGCACGTGGCGGGGTTTGAGGGGATTGTGGAGGGCTGTCTCGCCACCTACGTTGGCATGGCCTTCACGATGCGTGACATCTACGGCCACAGTGTCCTGCCGCTCTTCTTCCAGAAGAACTTCAAAATCACGGAGTGGTGAAGGGGGGGGAGGACAGCGGGGCAGCGACTCGCATCACGGCACGGGCACACACAGCGATGTTTATGAATATAGTTCGTTTTTCTTGGTTTCTCCTCTTCATTCATGCCATTCGATGTCTTTGCAAGATGAAGCTGTTTTCTTTTCATTTTTTAACCACGCCGTTGTTCCTCCTCCCACAATGCAGGCGTGTAATTACTATTATCCGTAGTATTGCTATTGTTTTGGCGATGATGATGATGATGACGTCAGAAACGACAAGACGGTTGCCGTCCCATGGGTGTCAAGCTCAGGTAAGGCAAGCATGAACTCAGAAGAGAAAAAGGATGTAGGGAAATTCATCAAGACTCTATTTGCCATGCGGGCGTGCATCACATAGAGAAGAGAAAAAAACGGTGTTCATGGTGCTTCGAGGTGGGTTCGTTGTTTCTGTTTCTTTTTTGCTGTTGTGTGTTTCCTGTTTGTTTGTTTGACGGTTCTCTTGTTTTGTCTGACGGCGCCTGCATGTCTGAGGAGCACGGCTCGTGTGTGCTTTACGCAAGTATTCTTCCTCGCTTCGTTGGAGCATCTCAAAAAAACAAATCATAATACTTAATGTTAAAATACTAATGTATCCATCGCCTTCGTTTTGCGTCTCTTTTCCTTTTTTGACAATCTTCTTTTTTCTAGTAGTGTAAATCTTAACTGCAGCGGCCTCGCTGTGGAGCGAAACTCACTTGAACTCTCTCTCTCTCCTTTTTCTTCCTCTGTTGTCTGATTTTCAGCTGAGCGGTGCATCGACGTGATGTGCGTGCAACACCGTTTTTGTTGTTTGTTTTTTGTCTGTATGTACGTGGACTTCTCTGCAAAGCTTCATAAAGAGAGCAAAGGCGGAGGAGGGGGGGAAAGGATCACTGCCGTAAACCTCGAATACGATTAAAAGTTTTTTTTTGATTTTTTCAGAACCGACGTCGTTGATACCAAATGTTGTCTCATTCAATCGTTTGTAAAGAGAAAAACAAGAACGAAATTAAAAGCTGTGAAGGAAATATCGTGTGCGGCACCGTCCCATCATGCCGTACATACATGTGTGTGTGTGTGTGTATACAGGCCATTTTCTTCTTACTTTCTTGAGTTGCATCTTGAAAAGGCATGAGTTTGTGCTTGTAGTCGTGACAGCAGCAGCAGCAGCAGCAGCAGCAGCAGTAGCGGTAGGCGTTCTTACAAGTGTGAAGATGAGCGCCGTATTCCGGCAGCCCCTGAACACACCCGTCGTCGTCCGCTGCATCTCTCTCCCTCTCGCTCATTGTATCACTCTCTTCTCTCTCTCTCTGTATGTTTCTCTGTTACTATTATTATTGCTATTTAACGCTCTCCTGCGTTACAGGTTATCTCGCCCTAAGTATAACCTTCACTCCCGACTCGCATCCACGCACGCACGCACGCTCCTTGAACGATCCTAGACTTCGCAGCGGCTTTGCAAACCCGCATCAACGTGCCGGTGCCTTCGCTTCTCGCTCTCTTTTGTTTTGCCAACCACAAAAAGAAAACAAGGAAAGAGAGAAATGTCCAAGTCTACACTCGACACGGCAAACACGACCATCGCCAAGGCCCCTCCGCCGGCGGCGGCCGCGGCAGAGCCGCACGGTTCCGGTTTTCCAGCCAAAGGCACCTTCAATCGTATGCTGCAGAGTCACGAGAGCATCGCGCATGACATGAGCGGCAACTTGAAGGCACGTCGCAGCACCGCGAGCTACGACTACCTCGCCGGCCAGGACGACGACCAGCGTCCGCCGGGCATCTCGGAGAAGTTCAGCTACCACATGCCAAAGAAGCCGTCGAGCAAGCGCAGCTACGACTACCTCGACGAGGACCAGAACCGCGCCCCGCCCATCCCGCAGGCCTCGGCGGAGAGCCTCACGAAGCACGCCAACGGCGGCTACTTCGAATCTGACAGCGACGACGAGGACGCCACACTGGACCATCAGATCCGCATGCTGGAGGCGAAGAAGGCGATGCACGGCAAGTGCTGCATCGGCAACCCCGGTCCGATCGGCATGTTCGCCTTCGGCATGACGATCATCCAGTTCAGTCTGTACAACACACGCGTCTTCGACCGCTTTTCGGTCATCCCGGCGATTTCGATTTGCTTCGGCGGCGGCACGGGGATGATTATGGGCGTGCTGGAGTGGGTTAAGGGCAGCACCTTCGCGTACGTGACCTTCGTCGCCTACGGCGCCTTCTGGTTCTCCATCGTGTGTGTCTGGATGCTGCCGAACAACTCCAACGGCGGCCCGCCGGAGATCTCGCCGCCGAGCGACTACTTCGTCGGTGTCTTCTACCTGCTCTGGGCCTTCTTCTCCATCATCGTCACCCTCTGCACCCTCCGCATGAACGTCGTCATCTTCCTCGTCTTCCTCACCACGCTGCTCATGTTCTTTTCGCTTGCTGGCGGCTACATGGCGAACAACCGGACCGCCATCAAGGCAGCCGGCTACGAAGGCGCCCTCTCCGGCGGCTTTGCGATGTACCTCGGCGTGGCGGAGGTGGTGAACGAGGTGTGGGACCGCACGTTGTTGCCGGTGATCCCGATGACGCAGGTGCTGGGGTGGTTCGGCGCCAAGACAGGGACCGAGGACGAGGAAGACGATGCGAGCGAGGAGGAGACCGACGAGGGCGAGCGTGTCCCCGCTCACAAGGTGACGCCGGAAAGCTAAAAAGAAGAAGAAAAAAGATATGAAAAAACAGATAAATAACGATAGCAAATAAACCAAAAGAAAACGCGCAGCCTTCCTTCGCATTAACATGTGGGTGTTGTGGCGCCTCGTTCTCGTCCCCCTTCTTTCTTTTTCCATTTTCTCCCTTCTTGAAGACCCTCCGAAGCCAGTGGGATGCGCTCGCGTATTTCTTTTTTTTTTTGCTATGAGGGGAAGAGGAAGGGGAAAGGGCTCTGCGATCAGGCGAGACAACAACACCCCACATAGTTACACACATGGAAAGGGTTGCGGGGTTCGTACAGGAGAACAAGAACCCGATCATCGTTTGCTTTTGCCTGGTTGTTGTTGTTGTTGCGTTCGGCCAGTCGGCCCACTAATACTTTTTTTTTCCCCGTGCGTGGCACATCTCTGCGTGTGCGTATGCGTGTGCGTGTGCGTGTGCGTGTGCGTGCGTCTCCTTTTCAACTCCGCATTTCGTTTTCGTTGGTTTTTTTCTTTCCTGTTTTCTTTTTCATTTCTCTCTCGCCACTTTCTGTGTTCTCCGGCAACATGTTTATGGTCTTCTTCCTTCGTGCTGCGCTATGCGTTGGCGCCACACCTCGCTACGCTCTTCTCTTCTTTACCCGCATAATTTCCTTGTTTGGTCTGTTGGTTTTCTTTATTGGGGCTCCCGAAACGGGAAGCTTCCGGCCACCGCGTCGCGGGTCACTGCGCGGCACCAACAAAAAATTGTATAATGCATTCCCTATTGCTACTGTTGTTGCTATTATTATTATTGTCGTTCGAGTACGTTATTGACCGTAGCTCGACCGTTTCGTTCTTGTTCTGTTTGCGCCCACCTCTCTCCCTCTATAGACATATATATATATATGCTGTTAGGTGCCTCAACTCCTGGCTCCCTCCCCCAAATGATGAGCGCGAACGTTGTCTTCTATAGTGTAGCTCATTTGCAATTTGTTTTTTGGCCTCGGTTTACTTGTTTTGTTTTTCATTCTGTTTCCTTTCCGCCCCACGCATATCTCAGCGTCCGAATATACATATATATAGACGACCCTGACTCAAATACGGACACAGACACACACAGACTCACACGCGCACACGCACGCGCCTCTTCCCGTCGCCTTCTCACGCACGCGTGATTGTGAGGGACAGCGACCTGAATACGATACGCATATTATTATTATTATTATTATTATTATTATTATTAGTATCACAGCGGAAAAAAGGAAAAACAAAACTCCAAAACGAATGATACTAACCAAAAAAAACTTTAAAACTTAGTTTTGCAGTTCTTTTCTATTACTGTTATTTTATTCCTTCTGATTCGTTTTCCTAGGATCTTTCTACCTCCTCCCACCCCCTACCCCCTACCCCCCTCTCTCCTCTAACCAACCAAAACATGGATCGTTGCAGCTTCTCTCCTTTTCCCTTGTGTTTTTTTTTTTCTTCCTCTTCCTCGCTGTTGTGGCTGGTGTGTGTTTCTTGTTTTTAATTGCTTTTGCAGGCGGATGTACGTCACGACAAGTTCATTCCTCGACAGCAACGACGAGGGATGCGAACAGCATTCTCTTTTTCTTTTGGTATGTTCACCCGTATTTCCGTCGCTGTAGGAGTTTGGCTTTTTTTTCTTCGTTGTGAGCCGGCTCTTTCGAGGCGCGCGTCGTGCCCCAACATTTGAGCCCTCTCAGCAACTGCGGGAAGACACGCCTTCCTTTGTTCGTTGTTTATCTTCTTCTTTCCTCTCCTTTTTAAATCTCTATTATATATATCTGTGCGTGTATGTATGTATATGCAATTTAAAAACACGCTGATGTTCCCTGCCTTGTAAAACTCATCTTCTTCTTCTGCTGCTTCTCTCTCTTTCTCTCTCGCACGCGGAGCTGCATAACGTCGCATACTCAGAAGCACGCGTGTGTTTGCGTGTGTGTGTGTGTGTGTGTGTGCCCACTTGAGTCCCGGAGAATAAAATCTGAGAAGGGCGAATGCTCTGCAGCGCAGAGGTGTACAATCCAAGAAGAAGAAGAAAAAGGGGTAAAGTCAGAAGTGTCTCGACAGCAAGCGAATCACACAATTATTATCTTTTTTGAAGTTTTTTCTCTGAACTTTTTTTTCTTTGTTTTGGAGGCGAACGAACGACCTTTCTTCTCTTCTGTGTCTCTTGCTTGCGAAAACACGTTTGATTACCAAAACGTCTCCCTATCGTTCCCTTACTTTTTTTAGTATTTTTATTTGCTGTTTTTTTATCCATCACCGAGAGCAACGTGAAAAGCTGTGGGTGAAACGGTATGCCCCCAACAGACTCCTTTGTTATTGCTATGTATCTTTTTTTATTATTTACGTCTTCTTCTGTTTCTCTGAACAAGCTCTCGCCGCTTGTTGTTGTTGCTGATGACGCTGCTTTTCTTCTCCGAGCGTCGGCTTGCGCCAGCTTGGCGCGGCGGCGGAGTGAGAATCGCACATCAGCATCTTCTCTTTCCTTTTTCTTCTACTTCTGAGAAACTAAAAAAAAAACAAAACGTGCAGAGACGCGTGAGCCGCACCACGAGGGCGAGGGAGAGAGGTATCGCGATGCTTCATTGAGGGAGTCAGACTTTCGCTCCCCACAATAAGTCCCGTACGAAGGAAAAAAATATATATACATAAATATATATTGAAAGAGAGTACAAGCAGAATATAGATCTCCCACCTTTACCGGCTCGAACTGCTCTGATCGCTCGCCGTACATCTCCCTCTTCTTCTCCGTTGCTGCTCGATCAGACCGGAAAAGCTTCTGCGTGAGTGTGTGCTCGCGTCTCTCTCTCTTCTATTTCTGTACTTGCTTTTATTTTTCAATTTATGGAGAAGCGGTATCTTTTCCCGCAGCGATCCGCGAAAGGGTTAGTGGTTGAGAGGAATGGAAAAGAAAGTAGAAGAACAACGAGAGCCAAAAAGAAGCCCCTGTTGCGACGGCTGTGGCAGCTCTGCTGTCGAGACCGGTGAGTGTGTGTGTGTGTGTATGTGCTGTTGCTGTAGTAGATGGCTACTGCTTCCGTATTGTCGTTGCTCCCACGCGGTGGCGCGGCGTATCTGCCTTGCCGTGTGTGTGTGTTTTGGTTGTTTGTTTTGTACTTGTGCACCAGCTGATGTCAGCCCTCTCTCATCTCTCCTCGTTTTCTCCCTCAACGGTGTCAAACCCGCGGCTTCGCTCTGCTGTAATCCTCCTCTCTCCTCCTCCTTTGCTCCATCCTGCTCTGTTCGCTGACGTGTGAATACACATATCAACCATATATGTATTCCTCATCTTCTCAGATCAAGCAGCCACCTCATAGCTCGCTCGCTCTCGCTCTCTCTCTCGCTCGCTCACGAACACTCCGCCGCGACTTCCAACTTTTCATTCTCAGTAGTTCTGTGCGCACACGACAACGACGACGACCGCCACCACCGCACGAAAGTCCAGATTAGAAAACAGCACCGTAACTACACCGCTCATCGCACGAGAGAACGGTCACGACTGCGAAGTGGCGCTCTTACTCACACTCCCTCCGTTAACTCTTCCTCTAGGAAAATACGAAAGGAGACGACTCCGTTTCGCCCAACCGCATTCATACACCGAGACACTCCGGAAAGGGAACCTCTCAACGAATACTTCCTTTTTAAAAGGAGACAAAAACAGAAGCAGCAGCCATGTCTCACACGAACCTCGACAGGACGGAGGAGCACCACCACTCATCTGGCACCGCCGCCGTCCAGGACAACACCCAGAGCCATTCCGGTCTGCCTCAGCAGGGCCCCTTCGGCCACACCCTCCAAAGCCACGGCAGCATCGCGCACGACCTCAGCGGCAAGCTCAAGGCGCGTCGCAGCGCCGCGAGCTACGACTACCTCGCCGGCGAGGGCGACGACCAGCGTCAGGGGGATGCCACCGGGAAGTTCAGCTACCACACCGGTAAGAAACCCTCCGGCCGGCGCAGCTTCGACTACCTCGACGAGGACCAGAACCGCGCCCCGCCGGCGGCAGCGCCGGTCGCTTTGAACGACAGCATGGGGGATCGGCCCGGCGCGACGAGCTACTTCGAATCTGACAGCGACGACGAGGAGGCCTTCCTTGATCATCAGATCCGCATGCTGAAGGCGAAGCAGGCGAAGGCGGCGGCGCACAAGTGGGCGAACCCCGGCCCAATTGGCCTGCTCGCCTTCGGCATGACGACGATTTGCTTGAACCTGCACAACACCGGTGTCTTCGGCCTGTACTCGGTGATCCCGGCGATGGGCATCTGCTTCGGCGGCGGTGCGCAGTTGATCGCGGGGCTGCTGGAGTGGGTGCGCGGCAACACTTTCGCGTACGTCGCCTTCGTCTCCTACGGCGCCTTCTGGCTGTCCCTCGTGTGTGTCTGGATGCTGCCGAACGTGACGACCGGTGACTCCCCGCTGGTCGCCGCCGGGGATGAGTACTTCGTCGGGCTCTACCTCGCCCTCTGGGGTGTGTTCTCCTTCTTTATGATGATCTGCACCCTCCGCATGAACGTCGCCATCTTCCTCGTCTTCCTGACTGTCACGCTGCTCTTCCTGCTGCTCGGCGGCGGCAACATGACGAACAACGCGACGGCGCTGCGGGCGGCCGGGTACGAGGGGATCGTGTGCGGGTGTCTCGCGATGTACCTCGGCGTGGCGGAGGTGGTGAATGAAGTGTGGGACCGCGTGATTCTGCCGGTGGTCCCGATGACGCAGGTGCTGGAGTGGTTCGGCGCGAACAAGGCGGCAAAGGAGAAGAAGGAGGAGGAGGAGGTGGCGAACGCGCAACCCAAGGAGACGAAGCAGGATTAAGCACCTTGGAAAAAGGAAAAGTGAAGACCCACCTGTCGTTCTCGTTCAAAAAAAAATATATATATATAAAGGCAAAAACACCAAAACAAAATTCTTATCAATTAAATTGCTGGATGCAAGCGATCATACATATACGTGTATGTATAGTCCCGGTTTTATTTTTATTTTGTTTTCCCCTTAATACGTGGTTTTTTTTTTTTTTCGTTGACAGTAACGTGCCATACTTTGCTACCCTTCTGGAGTACTAACAAGTGGGTACGGAAGAACGCTTTCCTCAATATAAAGAGAAACAAACAAGAAGATGTTCATCTACGCAGTTAATCCTAATCGTAAAAAGCTATAAGAAAGGAAAGCCAAACAACCCTTTTCTTTTTTCCCTGGTTTCCCGTTGGTTCTTCGTTGCTGTGGTGGTGGTGGTGTGCGACCACGAGAAGGAGGTGATGCGGGCCGGTGATGCGAGCTACTTCTATCCCGCCCCTGCAACTCTTGTTGATGTTGTTTTTGGTTTTATGGAGATACTTCTCTTTTCTTCCCCCTGGTTGAACGGCACGCAAAAGGTTTAAACAAAGAAGAAGAAACTGACAAGAAAAGTATTATGCGCGAACTCAAAGAAATAAAGAAAGAGAGAAAAGCCACGAGCGCGGTTTTGTTTTGTTGTTTTGGGGGTTTTGTTTTGTTTTCACTTTTCTTTTTTCCCGGGGCGGGGGGGGGGGGTAGGGTTGGAATTTTTATTTTCAAAAATCGACTTCTTCACTCTGCATTCTTCGTGTTTTCTTCTGAGTTTTCCTTCTCCCTCTCTCTCTCTCTCTCTCTCTCAATTCCAATAGAATCCCCTTCTTTGATTCGTTGATGTGATCTCCAGCAGGACAGCAGCTTTACCTGTTGCTCGTGGCTTTTTTATGTTTCTTCGTTTCGCCTGCCTCTTTGCACGTGAATGGGAACGGTAAGCGCCACAAGTGGCTGCGTGACGGCGCGTGTTGATGTCTGCTTGTTTGCTTGCTTGTTGATGTTGATGAAGAGACGTCTTTTGGCTGTTGGTACTTTCTTTTTCTTTTCTTTTTTCATTCTTCATTTTCCTGTTCGTTCGCTTGTTGGTTTTTTGTTCTGGCCTGCCCTGTGTTCTCCTTTGTGCAGCCGACTAATATTAATATATATATATATATCATAAAAGGAAATTTTAAAAAGGAAAATACACGCAAAACGATCCTTTCTTTCCTCGACGCAAAATATATATATATAAATAGATATAATTCAGTTTTCTTTTCACTGCTATCGATGCGACCACATTCATGACGACTCCCTTGTCCTTCTTTGATTCTTTTTTTCTCTTTCTTTTGTGAAGAAACGGAAGCAGAATGCGTCGCAGAAAGGAAGACCGAAAGGGGGGGGTGTTCGCTGCATTCACCAGAGCACCAAAGTGCGAATAAGCTCTCTTGAAAGAAGGAAGAAAGGGAGAAGGGAGAACAGCTGCGTTCAGCCATCTTTCTTGTTTCCTCTTCTCTCCCCCACACAATCACACCCACACACACACACATATATATATATATGTATATATTTGACCGCCTTCTTTCATTTCCTCTTCTGTTGGTTTTTTTTTAATTTTTGTTTTGCTTTTTTTCCCCACACCACTGCCAGCGCGATGATCTCCGACGGACTTGAGAATCAGAGAACCCCTTCCCTTTATCATTTCTCTCTTCTCTACATATATATGTTGAACCTCTTCTCCTTGTCCCTGTGTGTATGCACCTTTTCTTTTTTTTCCCCTAATTGATGTTTGTGTTTGATGCTGTTTTCTACAACTTATATCTTCGAGTTCTCCTCAAGTAAAGCACTGAATGTTTAGAAAATAAATATATGTACAGAAAGTAAGAAGTGATACGAGCAGACGCACCTTCTCGGTAGACGCGGTGTGTGGGTGTGTGTGTCGATCTACGTGTACGCCGGCAACGGGCCCGCCTCAAACAAAAAAAAAAGGTGCGGTGATCTGCACACGTCCGTAGCAGCTCGACAACAAGAAAATAAGAGGGGATGGCGCGAAAGCGGCGATCGCGTTGATTGCTGTGGCGCGAGGTCACACAATGTTGTTTTTTTGTTGTTTATTTGCTGTTTAACGTTTGCTTGCGGAGTGTCATCATCGTCCGCTTTCTTACCAGCGTTCTCTTCCGTGTGGGTGCGTGTGCGTGAGGCACGCTGATGCTGTTTTTTGGTTGGTGGAATCTGTCTTTTCTCTCTACTTCCGACCCTTCAACATCTCCATTCTTTTTCCCCCTTTTTTCCCTTCCTGTCTTCTGTACATGTCCCTTGTGATTCCTTTATATTGTTTTATTATTATGATTGTGATTACCAAACACGCGCATCCGTTGAAGTCCGTTCCGCGATCTTTGTGATTCACCGCCCCTTCACCGTCGCCGTTCCTTTACATCCATCTCTCCGCCAAAGAAAGAGCACCATTGTATCATCAAAAAATATATAAATTTATTCCTTAATTTTAAAATATCAAAACGAACTCTAAACCGCCGTAAGAAGCGCCTCTTTCTGTGTCGTTGTTTCCAAGTGCAAATCAATAACGCAAAATAAAACAAAAAGACACTGCGCGCTTGTTTCTGCGAGGTGCTCGTCGTTTCTCTCCCCGTTCAATAACTAATATATCCTCTATTATTACAAGGTATTCATCAACGGAGGCACATAGAAGCGCACATACCAACTCGCAGCACAAGCAAGCAATCAAAGAAGAGAGAAGTGCACACATCTCTAGAAAGCTTATTCAATAATATAAAAGACATTTAAGAACGAGAGAGTGAGATGTACAACGACGAGGAGCTCACGCTTGGCACCACGCACGTGTCGGAGGAAGGCGAAGAAGTGTTCGCGACTCGCAACGCACGCCGTCGCTCCCCAGTGACCGACGACGATGAGGACGCCGCTGGTCGGGTCAACGTCAACGAGAACCACGAGCCGGCCGCACCAGCACACGCACATGCGGAAGCCGCCGTCGCCCCCTCGCACGTGCTCACCAATAATAAAAGCCCGGACGCCACCGCACTGCCACCGCACAAGCAGCAGCCACACATGTCCGATGAGCAGGCCGCCGTCATCGGCGAATCGATCATGCGGGCCCTCTCAGGCGAGGAGGTGTTAGAGCACTTTTTGAAAAAGTACCCGCGCCCCACACCCGGCAGCGGTGTCGGGGTTGGCCCGATCAAGTCCACCACCCAGGGCAAAGACCGCAGCGGCATCCCGCACGCGCCGAACTACCAACAAAAGAAGGTGGAGCGCATCCGCGAGAAGCGGCGCACGCTGCACGAGCTGCACGACTGGGAGTACCAAGCAGCCTCGGTGACGCCGCGCCGTGCCAACTCGGCGATTGTCGGTCTGCACAGCTTCGGCATCACCTTTATCCTCTTCGGCCTGCACTACACCGGTCACTTTAAGCTCGACACCGTCGTCCCGTCCATGACGATCTGCTTCGGTGGCACGGTGCAGCTGATCGCGGGGCTGCTCGCCTGGGTGCACGGCTCGACCTTCGCCTACGTTTCCTTTGTCTCCTGCGGAGGTTTCTTGCTGTCCATCACGGCCATCTGGATGCTGCCGAACTCCACCTTCGTCACGGCCGAGCCGGTCCTGCAGTCGAGCGACTACTTCGTCGGCGCCTTCTACGCGATATGGGGAGTCTACTCCACCATCTTTTTCTTCTGCACCCTGCGGATGAACCTGTGCATTCTGCTCAAGGTGCTGACGACGGCGCTGTGCTTCCTCTGCCTGGCGGGTGGGCTGATGGGCAACAACGACACCGCCACCCACGCCGGCGGCTACTTCGGCATCATCAGCGGAGCAGTGTCGTGGTACCTGTGCTTCGCCAGCCTGATCAACGAGGTGTGGGACATGCCCATTGTGCCCGTGTTTCAGATCACGAACCTGCTGGACGGCGCCCCACTCTTCGGCAAGAAGAAGGAACCGACGCCGGCGGCGGAGGAGGAAAAGAAGAAGAGAAGCGAAGGAGAAGAAGAGGCGGAGAACGTGGCGGTAAAGACACACGCAGAGGACCTGGACGTGTTGCCCTTGGCGTAAAGCCACGGTGAGTCTTCTTCTTCTTCCCGTCTGACGAACGATCCACATCGCAAATACCGCGCGTTCTTGTGCTTCTCATCTATATTTTCGAGTCTGCTGCTATGTCGGCGTCTTCGCTGCGTGTGTGTGTGGTGGGGGTGGGGGGGGGGGCGCAATTATGATGGCGTATCCCACCGTTTTCCTAATAGTAATAAGCACCTTTGTTTGTCTCGTGCTCGTGCTCGTGTTTGCTGCTTTGCTCTTCCGCTATGTTCAGAGTTTTTCCTTTCTCACGTCAAAGGAAAAACAATGAGAAAACAAAACAGAAGCGAAGAAGGACAACGGTAGCAGGCAAAAAAAAAAGACAGGCGCGGCGTAATTTGTATAATTGCTGGTTAAGTGACGTTAAGGTGCACCGATTCGGGTCCCGCTTGGTGGTGCGTGCCACTACCGCGTTGTAACGCGGCTGCTCACGGGAAACCCGCTGTCCACGGCCGTTCGTGTTTGTTTTCTTCTCCCTTCTTTTATTTTTGTTTTATCTTTCTTTTCTTTTAGAAGAGCGACTCGTAAAAAACAATCCCCACATTATCAAGGCAGAGAAATCGCCAGCAAAAACCCAAAAACAAAATGTAATCAGAACGGCACGGCCACGAAGAAACTCTTGCGGCTCGCGCCTTCTCTATCCCTTTTTTACCTTCTTTTCTTTCCTTCTGAGAGCTGTAGACTTTGTTTGAGCAACAGGCTCGCTTGACTCCGTCTTGTTTTTCTTCTTTTCTCCGGCTAAGTGCTTGAACACCCTTACGCTTAGCTCGCTGGCACCGCTTCTTTTTTTTTCTTTATTTTTTCTATATCAGTTCCTCTCCCAGTCTTTTTGCGATTGTGGCCACCGCCGCGACTTCTACGGAACGGCAGATCAAAGAGAACACAAACAAAAATACTTACGAACGCCCCTTCTTTCTAATCGATATATATTAAAAACTAGTGTAACGTACACTGTATCTGTAAGGTAACTGATGGAGATGCAAAAGAATATCACGTCTTTTCTATTTTCTTCTTCTCTGCATTCACACCAGCCTTGTTTTTGTTTTTCTTCTTTTTTTTAAAGAGAAACCTCGTCGCGCTCCTCTCTTCGTGTTCTTTGAAAACGCGCACGTGCGAGACGGGATGAAGGTGGCGCCTCCGCCTTTCTTTTTTTGGTTTTTCAAATAAAGAATAGGCTTCGTCTTCTACTTCTACGTGCTCTATAACAGTGTTCTTGTTATTACGGTGATCGCTTACCTCTCCTAAAGGGAAAAGGAAAGAAAAGGAGAAGGCTCTCGCGTACACGCACGCACACGCACACGCGTGGTGCTTCGGTTTGTTGAGTGCATAGAATACCTCATTTTTCGGGTTGCTATTGTTAACGGTGTTGTTGTTGTTCGGTCAAGGAAAGATACTCTTTTGAGTTGGAGTTGCAGGATTCCTGTCATGTAGAGCCCAACGAACGTGTGTGGGTGCGTGGGGGTATGTGTTCTGTGGAAGTTTTAGCCTCTTACGGTATTTTTGTTTTGTATGTATGTATATATATATATATATATATATGTTCTTTCCTGATTAAAAATTGAAGAAAGAAAGCCATGTCTTTAGAGGGAATAAAAAGACCTGGTTATGTGTGTATGTGCGCCGAAGTGCAGCAGCGAGGAGGAGGAGGAGGAGGAGGAGGAGGAGGAGAGATGCCTGCACTGTTATTTTCGATTTCCTGATTTAACCAAAAAAAGAAAAAACGCGCTTATCTTCGTCTATATCTTGCAACGGGTTTTAAGTCCTTTCGTTTTCTTATTTCTCTCCTTGTAGTAGTTAATCACACACGTGGTGCGGCAGTAGGTCAACGCCAGCGCCTTACTCCGCTCCTTCTTGTCGTTAAGAAGAAAAACATAGAAGACATAATACAAAGCCAAAACCCAAAAGGCGTTTCTTCTCGTGTGTTGCTGACGTGTTGACCTGTTCTGTGTTCTTCCTTCGATTTCTCTCTTTCGTACGTAAGCTGTGAAATCCGCACAGTGAAAGCAAAACGAAGCATTCCTCTGTATTGGTTGTTGTGCTGGTTTTCTTCCTCCTCCGGCGCTTTCTCTTTCTCTCTCCGTGTGACGCAGAGCTGTGTGGCTGCAGCGCGGAGGGAGAGAGCTCACACACACACACGCCCTCCTGTGCGGTACACTCCGGGAAGCAAGGCAGACAGCAAGGAAGGCCTGAAAAAATGAAAAAAAGGGAAAGAACAGCGCTGCGGGTTTTCTTCTCCTTCTTCTTTTTTTTTTTCCTTTTCGTCCCTCTTTGTGACAGCCACTGCACAGCCGCACAGATGCTCGTGAGTCGCGTGTGTATGTGAGCTCTCTCCCTCCCTCCCTCGTTGTCACCCTTCCCCGAACACCCCTTTGAAAGACGTACCATTCACCAACTTCCATCCTCACTGTCCACGCACACCACCGCCACCGCCAGTCAACCCTTTCTCTTCCCATTCCGCCTTTGCACTTTTTCTTCCTTTCTTCTTCTTCTGGCCTTCGGTACGGTCCGTAGTTCGCCTGCTCTCGCCACACGAGGACGTCTCACGTAGTTCCCTTCGGCACCTGTATACACTCAACGGGGTACGCACACGCAACACCGCCACTTCCCTTCTCTCCCTCCCCCATCGCCTCGCTTCCGTGAGTTTCAATCCGGCTGCAAAACTATCACTCAGCTTCGTCTTCCTCGTCATCGTTCTTCTCGCTCACTCGCCTTCTTCTTTCTTTTCCCTCCTACTTGGCGTCTTGAAGGAGCGTGTCCGTGTCCGTGTGTGCCTGTTATTCAACCTCGCGCCTGAGAGCTGCATTGTTGCCGTCCATTCGGTCCTTGTCCACATCATCGCCTTCCCTTCGCATTTCGTCTCTTCGCGATTCCTTCTCTCTTCCCCCTCTCTCCCACTTCTTTCTGTGGACGGCGGGAAATCGAAGAAGACCGCGCTTGCTCACCGGGCCGTCGACGCTCCCCCGTGAGTCCTGCACATCGCCCATTCACCCCTTTTGCTTTGCTTGCTCCTGTGAAGGTCCTTCTCTTCTGGCTGCCTCAGCACCCACACGCCCCTGCCCGTCTCTCGTGCCACCCCCGCTTCTCTCACTCTGCGGTGATTCTATCTCCTGCCTGCTTGCGTGAATACAATAAATAAGAAAAGGAGAAAAGGACAGCAAAGATGGCCACCAACGCCACCGCCACCGCCACCACCGGTGCGCCGCGGATCGACGACCCCAGCCGCCAACCAATCAGCTCGAACCACGACCTTGGCCGCTTCCACGCCAAGTACCAAGACGCGAACGACAGCCGTCCGCTGCAGCCATACGAGGCGGCGGCGGCGAACTCATCGCCGAGTCAGCCGTGCCCTGCCAGTCGCCCTCCCCGTCGCCACGCGCAGCGGTTGGAGGCGAAGCGCCAGCTTTTCCGCGAGCTGCAGGACTTGGAGTTCGCGGTCCTGACGAAGCCGCACAAGTGGGCGAACCCTGGTCCCGTCGGCCTCCTCGGCTTCGGCATGACGACGATCCTGCTGAGCCTGCACAACACCGGCCACTTCAAGTTGGACACCGTCGTGCCGGGCATGGGCATCTGCTTCGGCGGCGGTGCACAGCTGATCACGGGGCTGCTGGAGTGGGTGCGCGGCAACACCTTCGCGGCTGTCGCCTTCGTGACTCTCGGAGACTTCTGGTTGACCCTTGTGTGTGTCTGGATGCTGCCGAACGCGAGCTTCAAGTCGTGGAGCGGCATCGAGGCCTCGAGTGAGTACTTCGTCGGTGCCTACCTCATCGTCTGGGGGGTGTACCTGTTCTTCATGACCCTCTGCACCCTCCGCATGAACGTCGCCATCTTCCTCGTCTTCCTGACTGTCACGCTGCTCTTCCTGCTGCTCGGCGGCGGCAACATGACGAACAACGCGACGGCGCTGCGGGCGGCCGGGTACGAGGGGATCGTGTGCGGGTGTCTCGCGATGTACCTCGCCTTTGCGGAGCTGCTGAATGAAGTGTGGGATCGTGTGCTGCTGCCGGTGTTCCCGATGACGCAGGTGCTTGGCTGGTTCGGCGCGAACAAGGCGGACAAGGAGAAGAACTTCAATGAGAGCTCGAAGCACGGCACGGAGTCGGTGGAGAAGGCGATGCTGAATAAGGATGCAGATTTGGTGTAGGTGTGTGGTGGTGGGGGGGGGGGTACTCGCAGTGCCTAC